>NW_012267341.1:1297892-1313274 GCF_000151885.1 Dipodomys ordii
CTGTCCCTCAGCTCTTCAGCTCAAGGATAGCTCTCTACCACTTGAGCCACAGCACCACTTCCGGCTTTTTTCTTTTTGCTTATGTGGTGCTTGAGGAATCGAACCCAGGGCCTCATGCATGCAAGGCAAGCACTCTACCACTGAGCCACCTTCCCAGCCCTCTTTTTTTCTTTCTTATAATTTACAGAAGTATGATGAAATATGAAGGACAAGCTGGTAGTTTTTATATAGTCAGCTCAAAATACAGTATTTATTGTATGAGCAGCTGTGACAGTAGGGTAGGGCTAGTGTGGTGTGTAAAATTGAGGTCTTAATCTAATTGTGGTGGAAAGATTCTTGATGGTGTTGGAGAAAACTGAGGTTTTTATTTATTTTATTTTATTTTATTTTTTTGTCGGTCGTGGGGCTTGAACTCTGGGCCTGGGCACTGTCCCTCAGCTCTTCAGCTCAAGGCGGGCGCTCTACCACTTGAGCTACAGCGCCACTTCCTGTTTTTTCTGGTGGTTTATTGGAGATAGGAGTCTCACGGTCTCTCCTGCCCGGGCTGGCTTTGAACCGCGATCCTCAGATCTCAGCCTCCTGAGTAGCTAGGATTACAGGCGTGAGCCACCAGCGCCCGGCAAAACTGAGGTTTTTAAATGATTAAATGAACCTTATATTCTTATATCTTGAGTTCATTCTTATCAGGGTTGTCAGACTCCCTACTTGAAACACCTCTAACAAACTAAGCTTATTCCTTTGGGCTTTGCATTTGCTATTCTGTAGCTTAGAATGTTCCACCCCACTCCAGCTCTGCTTCAAGCCTAAGCTCTACCCAGCTCTCAACTTTTGACACTTTAAAGAGTCATTTTTCTAAGTTCCCAATTACAGTAGCTTCCTTGGTAACTTTTCCTTACTTCCCTCTGTTTACAGCATTTATTGTTATGTGATAGTGTGATATGTTGTTTTGTTTGCACATGTCAGAACTCCTTAGAAGCATATTTTTTTTTCTGTGAAGTTATCTCAATGCCTCAAACAATGGTTGGTACAAAATAGATGGTTAAAAAGTATTACTAGAACAAAAGCAACCATAGTTTTCTTTGTGTGATAAAGTGATATAGTGTATAACTAACCAATTGGCTGTTTTTCTGTGTCTTTTAATATGAACAGCATCTCAACAGACTACCTCAGAATTTCTTCATGAAGAAAACTAGAGCTAGGCACTGGTGGCTGGCTCATGCCTGTAATCCTAGCTACTCAGGGGATTGATATCATGGTTCAGAGCCAGCCTGGACAGAAAAGCCCCCATGAGACTCTTATCTAAAATAAACTACTCAAAAAGCTGGAAGTGGTGTTGTGGTTCAAGTGGTAGAGCATTAGCCTTGAGCACAAAGAGGCTCAGGGACAGCATCCAGGCCCTGAGTTCAAGCCCCAGGACAGGTGGGGGAAAAAAACCCCAAAACTAGAAAAGTTAGATTTATGATTTGTCAATAGGGTAGGAAGGTAAAGCTAGGTCCCCTCTCCCATTTTATTTTTCTAATTTAAAAAGTTTTTGGATCTCTAGAAGTTTTGAAGGGCATTAGTCAAATATATTGTAGGATGTCCCTTCTGTTAGAATTTGTCTGATGTTTTTCTAATGATTAGAGCTGTAGATTTTCAGTAGGAATACTGAAGAGTTTGTAAAGTGAAATTTTCATCACATCATGGCAATTGTATATGCTAGCAATATGATTTATGACTCTTAGTATTGACTTGCATTTCCTTGCTAAGGTAATGTTTTGAAATTTCCCTCTTGTGAAGTTACTCTGTTCTTCCCTTTTCATATTATACTCTTTGAAAGGAAGGCACTGTAAACTACCCACATTTAAAATTGTGAATTTTATTCCCTATCCTTGCAAGTTAGAATATATAATTTGTTTGGAATTCGGTGTGTATTTGTCTCTCCATCTCCATTTGTTTAGTCAAATATTTCAGTATGAATTCCAGGATATATTTATCTTACACTTTCTAATACTACTATTGTTCAGATTGTTACAGTTTGGTCCATTTGAGAGTTGTTTTAGTTGGTTCCTGGGCTACTTTAATGTATATGTGTTGATTAATTTGGTTGGCTCTTTTGTTTACTTGGGTTTTATTTTATTTATTTATTTATTTTTTTTTTGAGTCCGGTCATGGGGCCTGAACTCTGGGCCTGGGTGCTGTCCCTCAGCTCTTCAGCTCAAGGCCACAGCGCCACTTCCGGCTTTTTTCTTTTTGCTTATGTGGTGCTGAGGAATCGAACCCAGGGCCTCTGGCAGGCAAGGCATGTGCTCTACCACTGAGCCACCTTCCCAGCCCCTACTTGGGTTTTTGTTTTGAGACTTCTTTACTTTTTTTTTTTTTCTTTCTTTCTTTTTTTTGCCTGTCCTGGGCTTGAACTCAGGTCCTGGCACTGTTCTGAGCTTTTTTTTCCCTCAAGGCTAGCACTCTACCACTTGAGCCACAGAACCACTTCCAGCTTTCTCTGTGTATGTGGTGCTGAGGAATCGAACCCAGGGCCTCATGCATGCAAGGCAAGAGCTCTACCACTGAGCCACCTTCCCAGCCCCAGAATTAGCCATTTCTTAGAGGAACTTTGCTTCTTACTGGAGAATGGTATTAGAAATCCATGCATAATCACTATGTGTTCTCATTGTTATGCAATATTAGGTTCTTTCAACTAATATCAATATTTGGATTTTAAATGTCTCCCAAAGACTCTTAAAAGACTTAATCTCCTCCTTGGCAACATTGAAAGGTGGTAGAAATATCAGATGTGTGGCCTTAGCCAGATGTGGTGGTTCATGTCTATAATCATAGCTACTCAAGAAGCAGAGATTGAATCATAGTTCAAGGCCGGACCAAACAACAAGTCCCTATTTTTTTTTTTTTTTGTCCGTCACGGGGCTTGAACTCTGGGCTTGGGCGCTGTCCCTGTGCTCTTCAGCTCAACGTGAGCCCTCTACGCTTGAGCCACAGCACCACTTCCGGTTTTCTAGCGGTTTATTGGAGATAAGAGTCTCACGATCTTTCCTGCCCAGACTGGCTTTGGACCGAGATTCTCAGATCTCAGCCTCCTGAGTAGCTAGGATTACAGGCGTGAGCCACCGGCGCCCGACTACAAGTCCCTATTTCAGTAAATTGGATGTGATGTTGCATGCCTGTCATCCCAGCCTCACGGGAAGCATAAAATAGGAGGATCGTGATCCAGGTCCATCTGTGCATAAGCATAACTGCAATATTCTATACAAAAAAATTACTGGGGGCTGGGAAGGTGGCTTAGTGGTAGAGCACTTGCCTTGCATGCCTGAGGCCCTGGGTTCGATTCTTCAGCATCACATAAGCAAAAAGAAAAAAAAAGCCGGAAGTGGCACTGTGGCTCAAGTGGTAGAGCGCTAGCCTTGAGCTGGAGAGCTGAGGGACAACGCCCAGACCCAGAGTTCAGGCCCCACGACTGGACCCAAAAAAAAAATTACTGGACCCCCCAAAAAAATGGACTGAGTCATGGCCCAAGCTTCTGCCCAGCAAGTGTAAGGCCTTGAGTTCAAAGTCCCTGTAGTGCCAACAAACAAACAAGATTTGGGGCCTAGTGAGAAGCCTTTCAAGTCATTGGAAGTATGTCCCTTAAAAAGGATATTGTGATCCCGAGCCTTCCTTTTTTTTTTTTTGCTACTAGCTTTGAGATGAGCAGTTGTATTCTGCTAGGTGCTTTTGCCATGATGTGCTTCTGCTATGATATGCAGTTGAGTCAATCAACCATAGATTAAACCCTCTTTATTTCGCAATACTGGGGATTAAACCTAGGGTATACTCATGCTAGACAAGCATTTTATCAGTCAACTGTATCTCCATCACAACTTTTCCTCTTTGTAAGTTTATTTATATCTAGTATTTGTTATAGTATCTGAAAGCTGACTCTTAACACAAAATGTGTATATATAAGCAAACCTCAGGTATACAGACATATCTATAAATATTTATATATATAGCCATCTGTGTGTATATTACTCTAAGCATAAATTCTTACTCACCTCCAACTGACATCTCCCCTTGTTATGAATTTACAATCCAACAGCAGAAAGCCTGACTTCTATCATTTATCAATTGTTTGGTTTGGGGTATATACATATAGCAGAATTGTTAATCTGGACTCCTGTAAAAAGCAACTTTATCACCTAGAGTATAGGGTGTACAGTGTATTTGCCCTTATGCTTACATACTTAGGTCAATACCATTTCTCTTTCCCCTTTGGTGAAATTGTTTCACACATTTGTAATATAGTTAGATTATATTTTTGTAGTCTTCATTTTTTTCTATGTTCTCTCAAACTTCTAAATGTCTCCTTAAAATTTGCACACACTCAAGTTCGCTCTTCTAAGAGTGTATATATTTTGACAGATGAGATGCATAGTGTCATTTTTCACCATTACAATACAGAACTACACTGCATAAAGCTAATTCCCAGTGACACAGAAATGGCATAAAAAAACTGATCACAGAGATGAATGAGTCCAATTACAAAGGCTCATTTGTCTTTATGCTTTATTCCTTTGCTTTTTGTGTCATATCCAAAAATATCATTGTCAATGACAAATGGGGGAGTAAATTCATTTTTTTGCATATAGATTTCCAGTTGTCCCACTACCATTGGCTAAAAAGACCTTTCTCAGTTGAATGGTCTTGGTACTGTTACTGAAGATCAGTTGGCTATATGTGGGACAGTTAATTAATCTAATCTTCATGTTAGTATCTTACTGATGGGTATGTGTGTGTTTGGCAGTGTTGGGAATTGAGCCTAGTGCTTCATGCATGCTACGCAACATTCTACCATAGAACTATACATGCTGTTGATTACTGAAGTTTTGCAGTATGTTTTGAAACCAGGAAGTGTGAGTTCTCTAACTTCGTTCTTCATTTTCAAAATTGTTTTGTCTATCCAGGGTTCATTTAGATTCCATTGATTTTTTTTTCTTTTTCTTTTTTTTTTATTTAATTTTATTTGTGAACATCTGTACAGAGAGGTTACAATTGCATGGGCAGGATAATGCGTACATTTCTTACCAAGCATTGCAGCCTCCTCCTTTGTTTACCCTTCCCATCCCTTCCCAGCCTCCCCCCCCCATGTGATTTTTATGTCTTTCTACTTAATTATATCTTCTCTAATTTCATTCAGCAGTATTCTGTAGCTTTTAGGCTTTTTTACCTCCTTAGTTAGATTTATGTCTAAGTATTTTATTCTTTTCTATGCTGTTGTAAATGGAATTTCTTTTTTGGATTACTTTTTTGAATTATTTGTTGGAAGTATGTAGAAATACAGTTGATTTTGTGTCCTGCAATTTTACTGAATTAATTTATTAGTTCTAATAGTTTTTTGTACAAACTTTAATTCTCTTACATTTACATATATATTATTTCATCTTTGAAGAGAAGCAAATTGGGCTCAGAAAAAGAATTAGTCTTTTATCAGTATGCTAATGTAGCTATAGGTTTTTCACAAATGATAATTATTATGTTTAAGGAAGTTTCCTTCTATTCTTGTATTTTTGAATGGTATTTTGTTTTGTTTTTGGGGTTTTTTTTTTTGGTTGGTCGTGGGGCTTGAACTCCGGGGCTTGGGCGCTGTCCCTGCACTCTTCAGCTCAAGGCGAGCACTACCACTTGAGCTACAGCACCACTTCCGGTTTTCTGGTAGTTTATTGGAGATAAGAGTCTCATGTAGTTTCCTGCCTGTGCTGGCTTTGAACCTCGATCCTCAGAGCTCAGCCTCCTGAGTAGCTAGGATTACAGGCATGAGCCACCGGCGCCCGGCTAACATTGAAGGTTTGAACTCAAGGCCTCATAATTACTCAGCTTGCTTGTTCTGCTGGAACTTTATCTGCTACTTTGAGCCATGCTTTGAAGCCTGAATTTTTTTTTTTTTTTTTGTGGCTCTTTTGGTGATGGAGTCTTTCTAACTAGTTAGCCTCAAACCATAATCCTGTAGATCTCAGCCTCCTAAGTAGAGTGATAGAAATTAGCCACAAGGTCTTGGCTAGAGTGCTGTTTGTTTACTTGTTTAAAGGGTATTAAAGGCTGGGAATGTGGCTTAGTGGCAGAATGCTTGCCTAGCATGCATGAGTCCTTGGGTTCAGTTTCTTGGTACCACATAAACAAACAAAAAAATTAGACAAGACAGGTGCCTGTGGCTTATGCCTGTAATCCTAGATACTCAGGAGGCTGAGATCTGAGGATGGTGGTTCGAAGCCATCCCAGGCAGAAAAGTCCCTGTGAGACTTATCTCCAGTTAACCACCCAAAAAACCAGAAGTAAAGCTGTAGCTCAAAGTGATAGAGTGTTATAGTCTTGAGCATAAGAGCCCAGGAATAGCACTAGGTCTACCTACCACCCCCCCCAAAAAAAAAAAGGCTTTTGCTAGTCAGTTGAAATTATGTTCCTTTTTTGACCTTTTTTTTTTTTTAATCTGTCATAGGGCTTGAACTCTGGGCCTGAGAACTGTCCCTCAGCTCTTTAGTTCAAGGCTAGCGCTCTACCACTTGAGCCAAGGCACCACTTCTGGTTTTCTGGTGTTTATTGGAGATAAGAGTTTCATGGCTTTTCTTGCCCGGGCTGGCTTTGAACCCTGATCCTCAGATGTCAGCCTCCTGAGTAGCTAGGATTACAGGTGTGAGCCACCAGCGCCCGACTCCTTTTTTGGCCTTTTATTAAATGGATTTTCACATGTTGAGCTATTCTTCCAATTCAGGAGTAAATCCTTACTTGATCATTAAGTGTAATTTTTTAATGTGCTGTTGAATTTGGTATTCTAGCATTTTACTGAAAAATTTGCATCAGTATTTATCAGAGACTTACCTTGTTTCTTTCTTTTTTGGGCAGGGGGCCTGGGATTTGAACTCAGACTCACTTGTTAGATAAAGCAACCTACACTTTGAGCTAGACTCTTACAGCCTGTAGTTTTAATAGTGTTTTTGTCTGGCTTTCCTATCAGAGTAAATGTTGGCCTCATGACTTTTAGTTTTGAAAAATTTGGGATTATTGATACTAATTCTTCAGTGAAATGTATACTTCCTTTGTTTGTGTCAAGGTCTTCTGGTGCTGGCCTCAAACTTGTGATCTTTGTTCCTTAGTCTCCTAGTGCTGGCAGTAGTGCCACCATGGCTAGCTAGTGTATCACTTTTTTTTTTTTTTTTTTTGTTTGTCATGGGGCTTGAACTCTGGGCTTAAACGCTATCCTTGCGCTCTTCAGCTCAAGGTGAGCACTCTACCACTTGAGCCACAGTGCCACTTCCAGTTTTCTAGTGGTTAATTGGAGATAAGAGTCTCATGGACTTTTCTGCCCCAGCTGGCTTTGAACCTGATCCTCAGATCTCAGCCTCCTCAGCTAGGATTACAGGTGTGAGCCACTGGTGCCTGACTATATCACTTAAAAAAAATTAATTTTGTTGTAAAGGTGATGTACAGAGGGATTATAGTTGCATAAGTAAGGTAATGAGTACATTTATTTATTTATTTATTGGTCCGGTTGTGGGGCCTGAACTCTGGGCCTGGGCGCTGTCCCTCAGCTCTTCAGCTCAAGGCTAGTGCTCTACCACTTGCGTCACAGCACCACTTCCGGCTTTTTCTTTTTGCTTATGTGGTGCTGAGGAATCGAACCCAGGGCCTTGAGCATGCAAGGCAAACGCTCTACCACTGAGCCACCTTCCCAGCCCACAGTTTAATTTTTTTTGAGCTTTTTGTATATTCTGGATATTAACCCTTTATCTATTGAGTAGCTTGGAAAGATTTCCCATTTTGTGGATTGTATCTTTGTTCTGGTAATTTTGTTTCTTTTGCTATGTAAAAAATTTAATTTGACACAGTTCTACTTGTCCTTTTGTTTGTTTCTTTGTTTTCTGGGCTATAGAGTCATAATTCAGAAAATAATTGCCCATAAGTTCTAATGTTTCCCCTATATTTTCCTATAATAGTTTAAAAGTTTCAGATCAGCCAAGCTTCAGTGGCTCAAGCCTATAATCCCAGCTACTCAGATGCTGAGATCTGAGAATCGTGATTTGAAGCCAGCCTACATAGCAAAGTCCATGAGACTCTTCAGTGTTAACCACAAAAAACTAGAAATGGAGCTGTAGCTTAAGTGGTAGAGCACTAGCCTTGAACACCAAAGCTCAAGGACAGTACCCATGCCCTGAGTTTAAGGCCCAGGACCAGCACCAAAAAAGAAAAGAAAAAAAGAATGCAGATCTTACATTAAAGCCTTTTATCTAGTTAGAGTTGAGTTTTCTATAAAGTGAGAGAGAGGAGTCTAGTTTCCATCTCCTGCATGTAAATAACTAAGTTTCTCAGGACTGTTGAAAAAGGCTGTCCTTTTTTCTGTTGTATGTGATTTGATTTGTTTTCTGTTGTATTTATGTCAGAAACAAAATGGCTGTAACTGTGTGGTTTTATTTCTAGTTTTTCTATTCCATTCTCATTGGTCTTCATGTATGTCTTTTTACCAATAGCATGCTGGTTTTGCTATCATGGCTCTGTTAAATAATTTGAAGTCCAGAATTATGATCAGCTCTAGCATAACTCTTTCTACTCAGTATTACTTTTTTTTTTTGGTTGGTCGTGGGGCTTGAACTCTGGGTGTAGGCACTGTCCCTGAGCTCTTCAGCTCAAGGCAAGCATTCTACCACTTGAGCCACAACACTGGTTTTCTAGTGGTTAATTGGAGATAAGAGTCTCATGGACTTTCCTGCCTGGGCTGGCTTTGAATCCTCAGATCTCAGCCTCCCGAGTAGCTAGGATTACAGGTATGAGCCACTGGCACCTGGATCAGTAGTACTTTCGCTGTTCAGGGTTATGAATGAATTTTAGGATTTATTTTTCTTTTCTGCAAAGAATCTTTTTTTTTTTTTTTTGGGTCCAGTCATGGGGCCTGAACTCTGGGCCTGGGCGCTGTCCCTCAGCTCTTCAGCTCAAGGATAGAGCTCTACCACTTGAGTCACAGCGCCACTTCCGGCTTTTTTCTTTTTGCTTATGTGGTGCTGAGGAATCGAACCCAGGGCCTCATGCATGCAAGGCAAGCTCTCTACCACTAAGCCACCTTCCCAGCCCATGAGAGTACTTTTTTTTTTTTTTTTTTGGTCGGTCTTGGGTCTGAAACTCTGGGCCTGGGCACTGTCCCTCAGCTCTTCAGCTCAAGGCAAGCTACAGAGCCACTTCCGGTTTTCTGGTGGTTTATTGGAGATAGGAGTCTCACAGTCTTTCCTGCCCTGGCTGGCTTTGAACCTCGATCCTCAGATCTCAGCCTCCTGAGTAGCTAGGATTACAGGCGTGAGCCACCAGCGCCCGGCGAGAGTACATTGTTACCCTCTCCTTTGTTTTTCTCCTACTTTCCCTCCCTCTGGGAGGGAATTGTAAAGTTCATTTCCAACAAAGTGTCTTGTGAGTATCACTGGTAAGTTCTTTTCAGTAATCTCTGATAATAGAATATTCAGGTAGATGTGCCACCTTGTAAACATGTTCCTTTCCAGTTTCCATTCATATACATGTGTACTATTTACAGAATTATTTCCTATATTAAGGAGACTATTACTCCCAGTAATTTATAGAATTATGAATATTTTATGTCTAGTTTTCTCTCTGTAAAGAAAAAAAGGCTGTGCTAGGAATGTAGTTTAGTGGTAGAGTGCTTGCCTAGCATGCATAAAACAAAAGAAACTCAGGGATAGTGCCCAAGCCTTGAGTTCAAGCCTCAGGACTGGCAAAAAAAAAAAAGCCAAAACTAAAATAAGAGTAGAGATGTAACTGTGGTAAAACACTTCCATACCATGCAACAATGCGCTGGGTTCAATTCCCAACACCAAAATAATACTAATAATAACTAAAAATTCTTAATAAAGTGGACTATGTTTGCATTGTGACATTTGTTTAATGAGAAACCAAAGAATTATTGAGGAATATTTATATAAAATGTTTAAATGTTTAGGACTAATGAAACTGTAATAATCATCTTAAATTCTGATGTCTTGAGACTGAGGGGTACAATCATTTATTATTTTTCTCTGATTTCTCTAAAAAGCACACCACTGGATATTCACTAATGTGTGCATATTTATGCTTATTTAGATCATATAAATTACAAAAATGCTGTAGAACAGAAAGTAATGACTATGTCTTATAGAATCAGTATTTGTTGAATATTTATTTTGCTTAACCCAATAAAAAAAAAGATAAGATATCTTCCAGCCTTTGCTCCACTTAAAATCTGACCTACAAACCTTCAGAACAGTGGTAATCATGGTGAGGATGTAATGAAAAAAGATCTTAAATACATAATTCAGAGTTATAATTCACAATTAAATGCAGTGAAGAATGAGATTGCCTTGGTACTTCAAAATCAGACTATTGTAATCATTTTTCTTCCTGACAACTTTATTCTATAGTTCTCTAAGACTTTCAGAATAAGAATACAGTAACTTGGGTTGGCTCTCTAGAGCAGTCTTCATGTTTGTGTTGTGGAATATTGAGGCCTATGAGTGTGATAGAGTACTATGTCTAGCAAGCAGCATGTTCAGAGTTCAATCCCCAGGACTACAAAAGTAAATAAGTAATTATTTTGAATTGTTCATATTAGAGATGTTAGGTTGCTTTTGAGTGGTTGTTGGTCTCACTAAATTGATTCTCATATTGGTTTGATGATAACCATAGGGCTTTTAGTAAGGTTCCTTCCTTCCTTCCTTCCTTCCTTCCTTTTTTGTCAGTTATAGGGTTTGAACTCTGGGCCTAGGTGCTGTCCCTGAGCTCTTCAGCTCAAGGCAAGTGCCCTACCACTTGAGCCACAACACCACTTCCGGTTTTCTGGCGGTTAATTGGAGTTAAGAGTCTCACAGGAGGTTGCCATTTTGAGGCCAGTTTGGACTACATAGTTAGACTCTACCCAAATGAAACAATGTAAATCTCTCCTCTAAGCACATACTAAGACAAACTACAGAAACACCTCATAGGAAAAGAAGATTGAAACTCATTGATAACCTTTGGTAATCTCAAAAGATCATGATTTAACTCCCTTAAGCATTAATGCACGTTGTCCTACAGTTTTGTTTTGTTTTTTGGTCAGTCATGGGGCTTGAACTCTGGCTCTGGGCCTGGGTGCTGTCCCTCAGCTCTTCTGCTCAAGGCCAGTGCTCTACCACTTGAGCCACAGCACCACTTCTGGTTTTCTAGTGGTTTATTGGAGATGAGTCTCACGGAGTTTCCTGCCTGGACTGGCTTTGACCCATGATCTTCAGATCTCAGCCTCCTGAGTAGCTAGGATTACAGGTGTGAGGCACCAGCACCTGGCCCACTTCCAGCTTTTTCTGCTTATGTGATGCTGAGGAATTGAACCCAGGACCTCATGCATCCAAGGCAAGTACTCTACCACTGAGTCATCTTCCCAGCCCCTGCCCTACAGTTTTTCAAGCACTCTTCATATTAAATTAGATGATTGTACATCACATTGTATACTGTATGTAGTATTATATAAGAGACTTGGTTAATGTTTGAAAGGTCATATTTTACTCATAAGAAGAGAAGGTTTTTCTCTTTTACCTATTGCCTTCCAGCCTATCAACTGTTATTACTACATTACCTAGGGTTCTTCCTACTGTAGATAGAGAAGTTTGAAAGGATGAGGTGACTGAGTCTTTGAATTTACACTTGAAGAACTTTTCAAGTCTAAGGAGAGTAAATGGAAAACGCATCTTATATAATTGGGTCTGGCTGTTAGTAGCCTGTGTGCTGATCCTGGGGCTTGCACTCGGGGCCTAGACATTGTCCTTGAGTTTTGCTGAAGCCTAGTGCTCTACCATTTGAGCCACAACTCCACTTCTGGATATTTATTTATTTATTTGTTTTGTTGGTCGTGGGGCTTGAATTCAGGGTTTGGATGCTGTCTCTGAGCTTTTTCACTCAAGGCTAGCTCTTTACCACTTTGAGCCACAATAGTACTTCAGGTTTTCTGGTGGTTAATTGGAGATAAGAGTCTCTTGGACTTTCCCTGTTGGAGCTGGCTTTAAACTGGGATCCTCCTGTCTCTCCCTCCTGATTAGCTAGGATTATAGGCATAAACTATGAGCACCCAGTTTATTTCTATTTTTGGTGGTTAACTGGAGATTAAGAGTCTCATGGGTGGACTTTATTACCTGGGATTGCCTTCAAACTGTGGTCCTTAAATCTCAGCCTCCTGGTGTAGCTAGCATTACACATGTGAGCCACCAGCTCCCAGCTAATACATATTTTTAAACCCTGGAGGGGGATTAGGATTGTGACATTGGAAACTGGTCCTCTCCTTTGTCACTGGAACATTATACACTAAGAAGTCCACCCAACTTTAATAGTCTTCCTAGTTTATCCTTAATTTGCCTTAAAAAAACTGTAGGCTAGATGCAGCACCCTGAAGCTTGCAAATCTCTAGTTGAAGGTTCTACATGCTGCTGCTCCTTTAAGCCTCTGATGAGCATGCTGAGGGCACTTAGTGTGCTTTGATTCCAGCCTCAGTGGATGTGTTTCCCAATAGCCAGAGCTTCTGCCTCCTGCCTGCCTGCCTGCCTGCCTGCCTGCCTGCTGAAGAATCAGTAGGAATCGGACATTCGTGCCCAGACCCCTCCCTGCCAGGGAGCGTAAGTGTCAGACTGTGAATGAGGGTCAGGTATTTTATAACTGTGTATCCCTGTGTCCCTGTGCTGGAAGTCCTGGTGGATAGTACCAAGGACTTTCCTGGCCTACCAGGCTAAGACTGTGAAATAGCATAAACAATGCTGGAAGGCTGTGAAAGAGCATAAACAATGCTGGCTGCAGTAAACTAAAGCCTGGACATCTGTTCTACTTATGGGTAGTAAAAGCAGCCCTAGGGTGTTTGTTTCGGTATGCAGTGGGTGAGCAGTGCCTGTAACCTGGCATTTCCCTAGCCTGATTCCTCCTTATAGTGAGGAAAGAATTGTTTTTATCCAAGTATAGCTTAGTTAAAATTGGATGGGTGGAGCTGAATCTAGTGCTCATGGCCTTGGATCTGTAGCTTGTGATTTGGAGACCTGAGTAGCATTGGGATGAGTAAGCATAAAGTTTTCAGCCTCCTTGGTACAATTGAGCCGTAACTCGAAAAGTTGACCTAATTTACAGCCAGTTTAGTTTTCTATCTCTCCAGAGGCCTGTGTTGGTATTTGCCCCCCCCCCCTTTGGAGACATTGACAGTGGTCATCTATTAGAGTCCAGTTTAACCTTCTTTCCTGCTGATAGAATAGCACAATGTGGAAGACACAGCTCTTTACCTGTCTCTGTCTCTGAGGGAATATGTGGGAAGCCTCTGTCCCAGAACAAGGAAAGCAAATACACCAAAATTTGTTGAGATAACCTTTTAGGGAAGTAGTTCAGATTCCTAGTCTCCTGATAATATACAATATGCCTGCAAGAGGCCTTTGTCCTTTTTTAATGGGGAGTACCTAGAGGCAGTGGAAGCTTTTTTTTTTTTAAGTGAAGGTAGGGTTTGTCATTTTTGTTTACCTGCTAAATTTTACTTGGCCTTTACTAAGTAATAAAAATCTTAAATTCTTTGTGACAACTACATAATTGTTATGCTACTTTAATCCAGTTGTCTCTCCTGGACATGGTCTGAGTAGATTTCCCAACATGCATTGTGTGTGAGGTGGTGGTGTTTTAATTGAGCACATCATCACACATCATTGGTCATTCAGGAAATTTTGTTTGAGATGGATATAGGTATGTTGCCCAGGTTGACCCCAAACTTCTGGGCTCAAATGATCTCCTGCGTTCACCTCCTATGGATCTGGGACTAGCCTGGATTACATTTAGACTGTCAAAATATAGGAATTTTTTTGTTTGTTTGTTTTTGTCGGTCATGGGGCCTGAACTCTGGGCCTGAGCACTGTCCCTCAGGTCTTCAGCTTAAGGCTAGCGCCCTACCACTTGAGCCAAAGCGCCACTTCCAGCTTTTTCTGCTTATGTGGTGCTGAGGAATCGAACCCAGGGCCTCATGCATGCAAGGCAAGCACTCTACCACTGAGCTACCTTCCCAGCCCCAAAATATAGGAATTTTAAATGAAAGGTTATCACACTTGAACCCTTGGGTGGTTGGGGAGAAGAATTGGACTCTGAAGCTATCTAGTTCTAAGCACAGCTCTAATGTTGCTCATGATGTAATCTCTTGGTGCTTTACTTTTAGTGGATTGAATAATGAGAAAATGGTTGATTTCTGGGGTCTATTCACACACTAAACTGAGAAGTTAATATAGAATTTATTCTGTTTTACCTTTATGTATAACCTTGAAAACATTTCTTAATCTCTGATCTAAAAATAAACAATTACATCTAACCCTTTTTCACTAGCAGTATGGGCTATATGATATTTGAGGTCTTTGGAGCCATTATTAGATATGTCAGTGGTATAAAGTGATGTTTCTGAAGCTGGTTCCAAAGCTTTTGCCTCCATTTTAGATTGAAGCAAAAACTCTCAAGAGCTTTAAACAATTTGAAAATTCAGAATATTTTAGTAGGGACTGGGACACAAGAACCGTAACAAGCATCATATATGTCAGATTAATTTTACTAATGCTTCTCTTATATTCCAACAAAGGCATCAAACTATGCTATTTAATTAAAACATTATGTTTTTTTTCTGTTTATAAAATCCAGACTCCTATTTATTCCTGGTCCACATTTCTAAACACTTGAAGATCATATTTCTGAAGTCTAAAACCAGACTCCTATTCCCAGCTTCTCCTCTTCTCCCCAAAGACAAATAACTCTAAACTTCTCTGATATACTTTTCTCTCATTGGCACCAGTTTTCTCTTTGACTGCTAGACTGGAGCCTTCAGACTTTCCCTTTACTTGAACTTTCTTAATTACAAGGTATTATTCGTTTTTCTCCTCGCTCCCTCTTTTTTTTTTTTTTGGTGGGTCATGGGGCTTGAACTCTGGGCCTGGGCACTGACTGTCCCTCTCAGCTCTTCAGCTCAAGGCGAGTGCTCTGCCACTTCCGGTTTTCTAGTGGTTTATTGGAGATAGGAGTCTCATGGTCTTTCCTTCCCCGGGCAGGCTTTGAACCGAGATCCTCTTCCACTCCTTCCTTTTCAACCCTAGGGGACCTTCCTCTCGCCCTGTCCCTCCCCCTCCTCCTCCCTCTCCTCTTTTCCCTCCCTCTCCCTTCTTCTAGAACTGGGGGCTTGAACTCTGGACCTTGCTGGAAGTAGTATATACAAAGAGTGGTACTCTGACACTTGAATCACATCTCTAACCCTGGCTAGCTTTGGACCATGGGTTCTCCTACCTATGCTTCCTGCATGGTTGAGATTACATGCATATACCACTGTGCCTTGCTTATTTGTTGAGATCTGGTCTTGCTCATT
>NW_012267341.1:1317614-1324950 GCF_000151885.1 Dipodomys ordii
CTCTACCACTGAGCCACCTTCCCAGCCCTGCAGCTACATATGAAAACTGTTGATCAGTAAGGTATTGGGAAAGAGAAACAGGCTTCTTGGGAGAGTACTAGCAGAAAGAGGTTGGGCTAACAGGGAGAATGAATGAGGAATAATATAGTATGTTCAAAGTAAATGGATGAAAGTAGAACAGTCAAACATGTTGAAATTGTTTTATGAAGGGACTAAGAGTGATACAAGGGATGAGACTGATTGAAATATATTGTATACAAGAGTAGAAATGTAATAATGAAAATCCCCTCTGTATTCCTAATGTATGCTAATAAATACTATCCTTAATGGAATTAAGTAGGTATCCAACAAGACAGTGGGTTTTTTATTCTTATTGATAAAAGAATCTTAGAAAAGCCTTTTTTTTTTTCCTTCTTAAAAGACTACTTGATTGCTAGAGTTACTAGGTACCTTCTTTTATCTGACCAGGAACTACTATTAAGTCCAAGGAAAAACTGGAAGCACAATGGGAGATGACAACGAATGGTTGAAACTGCCAGTGGATCAGAAATGTGAACACAAGGTAAGACTTTTCTGCAGTTTAAATTTCAGTAAAATTGGTTTTCTTTCTCAGCAATTACACTATTGCCTTAAGATATGTTCTTTACATTGTGATTAGAAAAACACTAATATCTTAAGTACTGTTACTTTGTCATTAAAAATTAGATCAATGTAAACAGTTTTGTGACTCTAGAAAAATCCAAAGAAATAATATGAAGTGAAGCACTTTATAACTTTAAGAAGTGACTTCCTAAGTAATTTTATCATCAGTAATAACCACCCTTGGGCATTTACCCATAGCAATTCAAGTCAGGATAGAAAAGACACTTGCACACCCATGTTCATTGCTATACTACTCATATAGCTCAGATATGGAAATAGCTCAGCTACCTTACAATGGATGAGTGGATCAAGAAAATGTGAGTGTGTGTGTGAATTTTACTCATCCATTTGGAAGAATAATAATATGTAATTTACAGGGAAACTAAATTGACCTGGAAAAAATTATGTTAAGTGAAGTCAGGCTCAGATGTAGAAGTTCTAAGTTATAAGCATAGGAAACATACAGAGTTATATACATGTATACACAAACAAATTGACTATGATATACTCAGGGGAGAATTCCAGTGGTATAACTACTTTGAACAACTAATTTACAGCTTAACAAAATGAATACCAGGAAGCTGAAACACGTTTTATCAAGTTACGGGAAAATCAAGGAAAGAGGATGGCAGATGAATGGAGAGCAAGGGTTGGGCAAATGCAGTCATAATCATCATACATACATGAAAATAGAACCAGGTTATTTGAGGGTATAGTTTGGTTTCAGAGAGATGGAGAGGATGATGGATGGGTTGACATTAATTAAGATGCATTGTACTCATAAATTGACATATTCAATGTGTCAATTGTTCATTAAAGGTAATAATAATTAATTTAAAAAATTTATCTGGAGCTGGTGCTTCAAGCCTAAAACTCTAGCTACTTGGGTAGTAGAGAATAGCAGTTCAAGGCCATTCTCAGCATATCTCTTATCTTTCTCTTAATAGGTTTTCACTGAGTAGTTCAGATTAGCCTCAGAATCACTGTGTAACCTAGGCTGGCTTCAAACTCATTATCCTACTGCCTCAGTTTCCTAAGTGCTGGAAGCTTTGTCATCTACCCAGCTTCATCAGTGAAGTTTCTTTCTTGTTTTTTTTTTGTTGTTGTTTTGTGTGCTGGTATTGGGGCTTGAACTCAGGGCCTGGGCACTGTCCCTTAGCTTTTTCACTTAAGGCCAGCATAATACTATTTGAGCCATGGTTCTATTTCCTCCTGGCCATCAGTATAATTTCTCCTGTTTGAATGTCGTGTGTGTGTGTGTGTGTGTGTCTGTGTGTGTCTGTGTGTGTGTGTAATAGTATAATACCTGATAACAAAGTAAATAAATATAGTTATAATGTATAGCTACTCAGAATTTTAGATAACCTTAGTAAAGCATTCATTAGAAGCTTATGTACTAATTTTTTGAAAACTGTCAATTTATTTAACTCTTTTTAGTTGGTTTGTCTGCAGACATTGGATTCATTATTCAAATTACCTAGTGTTGGAATGTATTCTTTTTTTTGGGGGGGGTCCGGTCCTGGGGCCTGAACTCTGGGCCTGGGCACTGTCCCTCAGCTCTTCAGCTCAAGGCTAGCAATCTACCACTTGAGCCACAGCATCACTTCCGGCTTTTTTCTTTTTGCTTATGTGGTGCTGAGGAATTGAACCCAGGGGCTCATGCATGCAAGGCAAGCGCTCTACCACTGAGCCACCTTCCCAGCCCGGAATGTATTCTTTTTTTATCTCCTCTCCTCCAGAATATTCATACAAAATATAGTTAAGCTTTGTTTCAAATACTTTTCTTTTTAGTTGTGGAAAGCAAGACTAAGTGGATATGAAGATGCCCTGAAGATCTTCCAGAAAATAAAGGATGAAAAGAGCCCAGAATGGTCCAAATTTTTAGGATTGATTAAAAAATTTGTTACAGATTCCAATGCAGTGGTTCAATTAAAAGGACTAGAAGCTGCACTTGTTTATGTTGAAAATGCTCATGTAGCAGGAAAGTAAGTAGTTTTCTTACTGTTCTGGTTAAAAAAAAAACCAAAATCTTGACTGGTACTAAGGAATTAATTTATGTATGTTTATAGATCGTTAGTTATGAGCAGTTTTAGAATATACTAATTTTCATCACACACTGGTAGCTCCTGTAATCCTAGCTACTCAGAAGGCTGAGATCTAAACATTGTGGTTTGAAACCAGCCCCAGCAGAAAAATCTTTGAGACTGTGTTGTTGTTGTTGGTCATGGGGCTTGAACTCTGGGCCTGGGCACTATCCCTGAGCTCAAGGCTAGTGCTCTACCACTTTGAGCCCCAGTGCCACTTCCAGTTTTCTGGGGTTTTATTGGAGTTCACAGGCTATCTAAAAAAAAAAAATTGTATTTACTTCAAAGATTATGCAGTAAGGACCCATCAGCTGCACTGGACATTGATCAAAATGAACTAAGCAACTCAATGGCAGCGTTGGGAGGGAGGGAATAAGTGGGAAAGAGGGAACAGCTGATGCTATGTAAAACAAAAGAAATGTACATATCACCCAATGTGGAAGAAATAACTATTGCAAAGCTCATAGAACTCATAAATGTTATAGACCATGATAGACAATTTGCCCCATGAAAGTTAGAATGTGTTTTTGACTTTAACTAGGCATCACTATCCCACAGTACTGTGAAATTTGGGAAATTATGTAACACTTAATCACAATAAAGAATTTGAAAAAAAAAGATTATGCCAGTAAGGATAATTTGACCATCTAGTTAATATTACTGCAGTGAAACCATTGTTTGTTTTTAGTTCCTTTTTCTTGTGATATCAAAAACTTTTTAATTTAATATATAGTACATGTAATCTCAACCTTTCAGTTCTTCTAACTCTTAAGAATATAGGTTTTATTTGATTTAGAGGAGACTCATAAGGAATGAAGATACTATAAAGTTTTCTAAGGAGTTTCTTATTTATGGTACATGTTTTATCAATTTAAATGAGGATTTTTTTGTCCTAAATAGAACTATTTAAAATTACTTTTTTTTTTAAAAAAAGCATTCTATAATCCTATTTTTATAAAATATATATCCAGGGCTGGGAATGTGGCTTAGTGCTTGCTTAGCATGCATGAAGCCCTAGGTTCAATTCTTCAGTACCGCATAAACAGAGCTGGAAGTGGTGCTATGGGACTCAGGGACTGTCTAGACCCTGAGTTCAATCCCCAGGACTGGGAGGAAAAATACACACACACACACACACACACACAAAATACACACACAAAATATAAATACACACACACACACACACACCGAATTGAGAAAGATTTGGAAGAATGGATATCAAAAAGTTGAAATACTATTTTTACTATCACATTTGATTTCTAAGTATATGAGTTTCCACTTTTTAAAATAGTTTTCTTTGGATGGTAGTATTTCAAGGAATTTTTTAAATATGTTTTTTATTGTAATAATACTGTACAGAGGGTTACAGTTACATGAGCAAGGTAATGAGTCTATTTCCTGTCAAGCATTGTTATCCGATACCTCCTTTGTTTTTCCCCTACCATCCCTTTCCTCCTCACCTTCCCAATTCCTAAGGAATTTTTTATTTATTTGAATTTTCTGCACTTATAAACTGAAACTACATCTAGCACATCGTGCCTTAAGTTTTTATGGATTGGGTAAGTTTTTTTTTTTTAACATTTATTTATATTGGTATTAGTGATTGAACATAGGGCCTTTACCATTTGAGTTACATCCCTAGCTCAAACATAAATTTAAAAATTGGGAACTAATTTGTTTCTAAGCAAGCGGATAAACCCTTTCAAAACCTCTTTCCTACTATTTCTACTAAAATGTGTCTTTTGTTTGTGATGGTGATTGTTTATGTTGCAGAACCACAGGAGAAGTTGTATCAGGTGTTGTAAGTAAAGTGTTCAATCAGCCTAAAGCTAAAGCCAAGGAACTGGGCATAGAGATCTGTCTTATGTACATAGAAATTGAGAAGGGAGAGGCTGTGCAAGAAGAACTTCTAAAAGGCCTGGACAATAAGAACCCCAAGATCATAGTGGCCTGTATAGAGACACTGAGGAAAGCCTTAAGGTAAATTCTTTGTGCTTTAGTTCAGTTACAGAGTATCAGTTGAGTTTCTGGTTTAAATGGATATAGAAACTTCTAAACTTGACTTGGCATGCTATAACAACCAGGGAAAAAAGTAAGAGTTCCTCAAATGTGGCACTTGGCATTGAGTAATTTTTAGCCTTCAATGCACATTGCCAGGATTTGTGGTTTAATTATAGGAATATTAATATATTTGTGTATCACTTTGAACTAATTTCTACGCGTGTGTGTATTTTTTTAATTAATTTTTTTTGTTGCTAATGGAGTTTGAACTCTGGGCTGGGGCACTGTACCTCAGCTTCTCAGCTCAAGGCTAGTACTCTATCACTTTGAGCCACAGCGCCACTTCCAGTTTTCTGGTGGTTTATTGGAGATAAGAGTCTCACGAATGCTGGGCACAGGTGGCTCATGCCTGTAATCCTAGCTACTCAGGAGGCTGAGGTCTGAGGATCGCTGTTCAAAGCCAGCCCGGGCAAGAAAGTCTGTGAGACTCTTATCTCCAATAAACCACTAGAAAACCGGAAGTGGCGCTGTGGATCAAGCGGTAGAGCCCTCACCTTGAGTTGAATAGCTGAGGGAAGTGCCCAGGCCCAGAGTTCAAGCCCCACGACCGACAAAAAAAAAAAAAAAAAAGAGTCTCACGACTTTCCTGCCTGAGCTGGCTTTAAACCTCGATCCTCAGATCTCAGCCTCCTGAGTAGCTAGGATTACAGGCGTGAGCCACCGGCACATGGCTAATTTCTATATATTTTTAAGTTTTTATTGCCCCTTTATATATTTGAATTCCTCCTTATCTGTTTACCTGCAAAGTTAGTTTTTAGATGTTAGTATTATTTTGGGTCTTAGACATAAATATTGCTGGAAGAATGATGTAAATAGTTCATGAAAATATAGTCATAATTATAAATTCCTTTTGGTGCCTTAAACTCATACTATGTAACTATTAATATGATGTTGACTTAATATGATATTTCATGTTGACTTTTTTCCCCTCAACTTTTTATTTCTAGTGAATTTGGTTCCAAAATTATTTTACTTAAGCCAATTATCAAAGTATTGCCAAAACTCTTTGAGTCTCGTGAGAAAGCTGTTCGAGATGAAGCCAAACTAATTGCTGTGGAGATTTATAGATGGATTCGGGATGCTTTGAGACCGCCATTACAAAATATAAATTCTGTGCAGGTGAGGCACAAACTTCTCCAGCTGTCTTTAAATGAAGTAAATATGAAGAGATAATTTCCTGTCCTTGTTGATATTCCCTTCTTATACATATTTTTTATTCTTAATTTGAAAGTCAGTTGATTTTTCCTACCTTTCTGTGTTGTTGCTTTGCCTTTCAAATATGCCTTCAGTGATTTTAGTATGGTAGTAATCTTTTCTAGTATTAAAAGTAATCTAATTAATCTTTTTTAAGGGGTGAGGTACTAGGGAATTGGAGTCCTAGGAAGTAAACCCAGTCTTGATTATGATAAGCACTAATCACTGATCTAAATCTCTTTCTTCTAGAAACACAGTCTACCTTCTTGTTAAAAGTATTTTTAGTAATTTTTTTGGTTATGCAAATATATATGAATTCATGAAATGACAGTATCCTAAAAAGTGGACTTTATTCTTCTTCCTTAGTGCTTAGATATACATCTTCAGTGTAGTAACTAATGTAAATCAGTTTGACTTGTGCTACAAAATATATACAATTTAAATTTATTTTTTTCTTGTTTGCCTGGTTAGAGCTACATACATGAGTTCTAATATATGAATGAATGAATATAAATATTAAGTATATTTCCTAATGGTGCTTTGTAAATAAGTTCTTTTAGCCTATATTAGTTATGGGGAGTGAGATTTCATTATTACCTTTCAATGTATGCGTAAATAAGTTAAAATATTTTGTGATATTTTCAGTTGAAAGAGCTGGAAGAAGAATGGGTCAAACTGCCAACAGGTGCTCCTAAACCCAGTCGGTTTCTGCGTTCCCAGCAAGAACTAGAAGCTAAATTGGAACAGCCACAGTCTGCTGGTGGTGATGCTGAGGGGGGTAAGCCAATTTTTTTTTTCCTGAAATTTTTTGCCAGTCTTGGGGCTTGAACTCAAGTCCTGGGCACTGTTCCTGAGCTTCTTTTACTCAAGACTAGTACTCTACCACTTGAGCCACAGTGCCACTTCTGGATTTTTCTGTTTATGTGGTACTAGGAATCAAAACCAGGGCTTCATGCATGCTAGGCAAGCCACATTCCCAGCCCACTAGGCATATTTTAAAGGAATATTTTTGTTAAAATTTAGGTTGAATGTGGCAAGAATGACACTAATACTTTCTTTGTTAAGATTTCATCAGAGAGCTGGACCCTACTGGCTTACACCTATAGTCCTAACTACTCAGGAGTCTGAGATCTGAGGATCACAGTTCAAAGCCAGGACTGGCAAAAAAAAAAAAGAAGATTTCATTAGAGATGTACAGGAAAGTCCATGAGACTCTTATGTCCAATAAACTACTCAGAAAAAAGCTGGAAGTACCCAAAGAAACATAGGTCCCATGGTTTCCCTTATTTGCAATATCTAGTATATGTATGAGTCAAGCGGAAAAGGTCAGATAATGTGATGTCAGAAAAATGAAC
>NW_012267341.1:1325000-1328207 GCF_000151885.1 Dipodomys ordii
TGACAACTACATAATTGTTATGCTACTTTAATCCAGTTGTCTCTCCTGGACATGGTCTGAGTAGATTTCCCAACATGCATTGTGTGTGAGGTGGTGGTGTTTTAATTGAGCACATCATCACACATCATTGGTCATTCAGGAAATTTTGTTTGAGATGGATATAGGTATGTTGCCCAGGTTGACCCCAAACTTCTGGGCTCAAATGATCTCCTGCGTTCACCTCCTATGGATCTGGGACTAGCCTGGATTACATTTAGACTGTCAAAATATAGGAATTTTTTTGTTTGTTTGTTTTTGTCGGTCATGGGGCCTGAACTCTGGGCCTGAGCACTGTCCCTCAGGTCTTCAGCTTAAGGCTAGCGCCCTACCACTTGAGCCAAAGCGCCACTTCCAGCTTTTTCTGCTTATGTGGTGCTGAGGAATCGAACCCAGGGCCTCATGCATGCAAGGCAAGCACTCTACCACTGAGCTACCTTCCCAGCCCCAAAATATAGGAATTTTAAATGAAAGGTTATCACACTTGAACCCTTGGGTGGTTGGGGAGAAGAATTGGACTCTGAAGCTATCTAGTTCTAAGCACAGCTCTAATGTTGCTCATGATGTAATCTCTTGGTGCTTTACTTTTAGTGGATTGAATAATGAGAAAATGGTTGATTTCTGGGGTCTATTCACACACTAAACTGAGAAGTTAATATAGAATTTATTCTGTTTTACCTTTATGTATAACCTTGAAAACATTTCTTAATCTCTGATCTAAAAATAAACAATTACATCTAACCCTTTTTCACTAGCAGTATGGGCTATATGATATTTGAGGTCTTTGGAGCCATTATTAGATATGTCAGTGGTATAAAGTGATGTTTCTGAAGCTGGTTCCAAAGCTTTTGCCTCCATTTTAGATTGAAGCAAAAACTCTCAAGAGCTTTAAACAATTTGAAAATTCAGAATATTTTAGTAGGGACTGGGACACAAGAACCGTAACAAGCATCATATATGTCAGATTAATTTTACTAATGCTTCTCTTATATTCCAACAAAGGCATCAAACTATGCTATTTAATTAAAACATTATGTTTTTTTTCTGTTTATAAAATCCAGACTCCTATTTATTCCTGGTCCACATTTCTAAACACTTGAAGATCATATTTCTGAAGTCTAAAACCAGACTCCTATTCCCAGCTTCTCCTCTTCTCCCCAAAGACAAATAACTCTAAACTTCTCTGATATACTTTTCTCTCATTGGCACCAGTTTTCTCTTTGACTGCTAGACTGGAGCCTTCAGACTTTCCCTTTACTTGAACTTTCTTAATTACAAGGTATTATTCGTTTTTCTCCTCGCTCCCTCTTTTTTTTTTTTTTGGTGGGTCATGGGGCTTGAACTCTGGGCCTGGGCACTGACTGTCCCTCTCAGCTCTTCAGCTCAAGGCGAGTGCTCTGCCACTTCCGGTTTTCTAGTGGTTTATTGGAGATAGGAGTCTCATGGTCTTTCCTTCCCCGGGCAGGCTTTGAACCGAGATCCTCTTCCACTCCTTCCTTTTCAACCCTAGGGGACCTTCCTCTCGCCCTGTCCCTCCCCCTCCTCCTCCCTCTCCTCTTTTCCCTCCCTCTCCCTTCTTCTAGAACTGGGGGCTTGAACTCTGGACCTTGCTGGAAGTAGTATATACAAAGAGTGGTACTCTGACACTTGAATCACATCTCTAACCCTGGCTAGCTTTGGACCATGGGTTCTCCTACCTATGCTTCCTGCATGGTTGAGATTACATGCATATACCACTGTGCCTTGCTTATTTGTTGAGATCTGGTCTTGCTCATTTACTGCTCTGGCTGGCTTCAAACTTTGATCCTTTCCAAGGAGTTACAGGTGTACCCCCTCCTTTATTCCTTTTTTTTTTTTTGGTTGGTCATGGGGCTTGAACTCTGGGCTTGGGTGCTATCCCTGCGCTCTTCAGCTCAAGGCAAGCGCTCTACCACTTGAGCCACAGTGCCACTTCGGGTTTTCTAGTGGTTTATTGGAAACAAGAGTCTCACAGAGTTTCCTGCCTGGGCTGGCCTTGAACCTTGATCCTCAGATCTCAGCCTCCTGAGTAGCTAGGATTACAGGCATGAGCCACTGGTACTCGGCTTTTTTTTTTTTTTTTGAGGGGGGACTCACATCTAGTATTGAATCATTCATCATTGAGTTTAGATACCATCCTTTTTGTGACACTGACTAGTCATTAGCTTGCTGGTGATTAATTGCATCTTCGAACTTCCTTTATCTCTCCTTGAACTCATGTTTATCTTTTTCTTCTATGGCATTTTCCTATTATGATTGTTTTCATGTCTTATTTGTACTATTGTAAACTCTTTGTAAACTCTTTGAAGACATTATAGTTTACTCATAGGAAGACTGAGTGTGAATGTTTTTGGTAAAATTGCATGAAGAATCCCTTATTAGATCCTGTTATTAGATAGAACTCTAACCTTTACAGTCAACCCATTCTTACCTCCTCAGGACTTTTGTTGGTAAACTTCATTAGTTCTTAGGTTCTTTTATGAATTTTTTATTAGTGTGAATTAATTGCACAATTATGTTTTAGAACTGGGCTTTGAACTCAGGGATCACACTTGCTTGGCTTGCTCATTTGGTACTCTGCCACTTGAGCTACACCTCTAGTAAACTGTTGCTTACTTGTAGACTTTCCTGTGTAGGCCAGTATTATACCACTAACCTTCAGATCTCAGCCTCCTGAGTAGCTGGATTATAGGAATGAGCTACTGGTGTCTGCCCAATTTTGTTAGCCTTTCTTTTTTTAAAATTAGTTAATATGTATGTATGAGATGGACTCTTTCTGTAGTTTTCTTTTTTTTTTGGGTCCGGTCATGGGGCTTGAACTCTGGGCCTGGGCGCTGTCCCTCAGCTCTTCAGCTGAAGGCTAGCGCTCTACCACTTGAGCCACAGCGCCACTTCCAGCTTTTTTTTTTCTTTTATGTGGTGCTGAGGAATCAAACCCAGGGCCTCAGACTTGCAAGGCAAGCGCTCTACCACTGAGCCACCTTCCCAGCCCTCTTTCTGTAGTTTTTATTTGTATTTTCTTTATGGATAAGAATAATGAGTTTTTTTCATGTATCTTGGCCATTTGCATTTTTCTTCATGAACTACCTGTTCAGTTCATTGGTCCATTTATTAATTGGGTCACCCGCTCTCTTACTGTTTAATTTTTTTTTT
>NW_012267341.1:1340707-1374257 GCF_000151885.1 Dipodomys ordii
AAAAAAAAAAAAAAGCTGGAAGTAGTGCTATGGTTCAAGTGGTAGAGTGCTACCTTTGAGTACAGAGAGGCTCAGGGACAGAGTTCAGGCCCTGAGTTCAAGCCCCAGGACACTCTCTCTCTCTCTCTCTCTCTCATAGGACTGATAACTGACAAAGAAAAAACCATTCCATCCTTTTAACATCTATTTTGTTTTTTCTCCTGGAAGGTGGTGATGATGGTGATGAAGTGCCACAGATAGATGCTTATGAGCTTTTGGAAGCAGTAGAAGTCCTTTCCAAACTTCCCAAAGACTTTTATGACAAAATTGTAAGTAGTAGCTAAAATTCCTTCATTTTAAATAATAACTTAGATAAGAGAATACTATTTCTGGTATTACTCCCGTACTCTGACCCCATATCTCTCCCTTAAGAGAGTTACTTCCTCTGTACTTTCATATTACTTTGTATATGCAATTATTATGGCACTTTTTCTTTTGTATGTTTTGTCAAAACCAGAACTTTATTATTCTTGACTTTTTGCTTTTTTTTGATTTATATTTAAATAACTCTCCAGTTTAGCTAGCCAGGCATTGTGGCTCATGTTTGTGATCCTAGCTGTTTGAGAGTCTATGATTATGGTTCAAGCTTAATCTGGGCACCATCAAAGGTTTTCAAGCTCAATGAGATAAAGCTGGGCTTGGTGGCACATGTCAGTCCTCCCAGTTGTATGAAAGGTGTAAAATAGGACAAACAAAATCATGCAGGCTGGCTGGTCAAGAGAAGTGAAACCCTGCCTATAATTAGTTAAAGGAAAAGAGACTGGGGTCAAGGAGCCAGCCTAGCAAGCATAAGGCCACAAGTTCAACCTTCAGTTACCATCGCCCTTGTCATTACTTGTTCATCCCCCTTGTCATTACTTGAGCCCAGAATTTCTTAGCATTTTTTGTCAGATAACTTCTGTTTTGATGGGCTACTCTGTTTATTGCAGGATGTTTAACCAGCCATCAGTAATATCCTCTTCATGGATTATGACAATCAAAATTTTCTCTAAACATCCTTCTTTTTCCCTCCTTCTCTTCCCCTTTCTCCTCCCATCATCTTTTGTCTTTTAAACTTTTTTTTTTATTAGCTTACATTAGTTACACAGAGGTTTTCCTCCCATCCTCTTAAGCATCATTTTCTTAGGAGAGATTCTACTTGGCTGCTTAAATTATGTTCATTCAGCAAGGCATGATAGCAACATCTGTAATCCCAGCATATAGGAAGCTGAGGTAGGAGAATTGCAATTTTGAGGGAAACCTGGATTAGCTACATAGCAAGACAATCTCAAAACAAAAGTTGCAGCTGGGCAACAGTGACTCACACCTCTAATCTGAGCTACTTAGGAAACTGAGATCTGAAGATTTGGTTAGAAGCCAGCCTGAGCAGGAAATTCCATGAGACACTACCTCCAATTAGCCATCAAAACTAATATATTGGAGGTGAGACTAAAGTGATAGAGCACTAGCTACATACAAAAAAGATATGCAAGAGCAGATGGACCTGAGTTCAAGCCTCAATTACAACACAAATAAAATAAAATTTGCTAGGTATAGTGATACATGCCTGTAATCCCAGTACTTGGGAGTTGGGAGCAGAAGGACTGTGAGTTTAGGTTACAAAGTGAATCCCAGGGGCTGGGAAGGTGGCTCAGTGGTAGAGCACTTGCCTTGCATGCGTGAGGCCCTGGGTTCGATTCCTCAGCACCACATAAGCAAAAAGAAAAAAGCCGGAAGTGGCGCTGTGGCTCAAGTGGTAGAGCGCTAGCCTTGAGCTGAAGAGCTAAGGGACAGCACCCAGGCCCAGAGTTCAGGCCCCATGACCGGACACAAAACAAAAAAAAACAGAGTGAATCCCAGACTAGCCTGGGCTATATAATCTGACCCTGTCCAAACCAAGCAAACAAACAAAAAAAATCCTTTGGCCCTTTAACTGAAGCAGATTGTACTTTATATTGGTTACAATTGGATAGTTGTTTATTAAAGATCTTTTTACCTCTGCTAACAACTCCTTATATATCTACTTAACTTGAGCCTCTAGAATGCTCTTGCTTCTGCCTACTGATTGCTGGGATTACAAGTGTACACTACTATGCCTGGCTAACAGCCTTTGTTTTTTTGAGGCAGTCATTGTACTGGTCTTGAACTTACTATGTAGTTTATGTTGTATAGCTTCAAACTTGTGATTGTCCTTTTTCTTTCTTTTGGGTACTGGTATTACAGGCATTTGCCACAACATAGGCTTCCAATTAACATCTTTCTCCCCTCCCCCCACCCCAGTTGTTGGGCTTGAACTCTAGGCCTGGCCGCTGTTCCTGCGTTCTTCCTCTCAAAGCTAGCACTCTACCACTTGAGCCACAGCACCACTTTGTTTTCTGGTGCTTAATTGGAGATAAGAGTCTCATGGACTTTCCTTCCCCGAGCTGGCTTTGAACTGTGATCCTCAGATCTCAGCCTCCTGAGTAGCTAGGATTACAAGTGTGAGCCACCAGCGCCTGGCCCAGTTAATATCTTATAACATAAATATTTTACAAATAAAGTCCAACTGGGGCTGGGAAGGTGGCTCAGTGGTAGAGTGCTTGCCTTGCATGCATGAGGCTCTGGGTTCGATTCCTCAGCACCACATAAACACAAAGAAAAAAGCCGGAAGTGGCACTGTGGCTCAAGTGGTAGAGTGTTAGCCTCGAGCTGAAGAGCTGAGGGACAGCGCCCAGGCCCAGAGTTCAGGCCCCACGACCGGACCCCCCCCCCCAAAAAAAAAAAAACCAAAAAAAAAACAAATAAAGTACAACTGTCAGCCAGGCATTCCAGAACTTGGGAGTTAGAGCCAGGAGGATTATTGAAGCCAGCCTAGGCTATAGAGACACCCTATCTTAAAAACAGCTGGGCACTCTTGGTCTAAACCTCTCTTTAATCTTACTTGGGAAGTTCATGCCTGTAATCCTAGTTCCTTAAAGCTGACAGACTCATTTTGAGGCTGGTCCAGACAGAAAAGATCATCATGAGACTCCTCAACCAGTAGCTGGTCATAATGACACACACCACTCATCCTAGCTACATTGGACTCTCAAATCATGATTTCAAGCCAGCCAGGCAAAACAATCTATGACACTATTTCAATGAGTGGAGCATGGTAGCACACAAGCCATACCAGGATTGGAAGCCTGAAATAGGTGAATTGCATCCCAAATATGTGCCTGAGCAAGAAGTGAGACCTTGTCACAAAACAGTCAAAAAAGGCTAGAAAGGTGCTAGTATGCTTATCTTAGCAACCATAAGCCTTCAGTTCAAATCCTACTAATAAAAATAAAAGCCCTCTCCCCAATGTTTTTGCTGTAATCTTTTTGAGGTTAGGCATTTTTCATCTTTCTGTGGCAAATAAAAGCTAGTTGGGTCCTTGTACTCTACTAAAATAGAAGTGTAGATAGATGAGTTTGAACACAGGGCCTTTTGTACTTGCTAGACAGTGCTTGAGTCACATAACCTAGCCCTTTTTTGAAAGAGGGTCTAGGCTTTATGCTCAGGCCAGCCTGAATTTCGATATTCCTATTTTCTTTTCCACATCACTGGGATGACAAGCATGTATCATCTCACATCATTGTGTTTCCCCCATAGACAGGCAAACACCATCACAACAAGATGGAATCTCAAGAACTTTCCCCCCCAGGCTGGGCTCAAAACATGATCCTCCAATCTCTGACAAGTAGGTAGGATTACAATAGAGCCACCACGTACAGTTACAGTTTTGTTTTATTTTCCGGTAGTACTGGAGTTTGAACTCAGGGCCTCATTCTTGCTAGGCAGGCACTCCACCACTTGAACCACATCTCTAGCCCTACAGTTTTAATTTTAAATTAACTTTAGAAAAAGTTTCTGAAACAAAGCTGGGCACCAGTGGCTCATGCCTGTAATCCTAGCTACTCAGGAAGCTGAGATCTGAGGATCACGGTTCAAAACCAGCCTGGGTAGGAAAGTCCATGAGACTCATCTCCAGTAAACCACTAGAAAACCAGAAGTGGCGCTGTAGCTCAAGCTGTAGAACGCTCGCCTTGAGCTGAAGAGCTGAGGGACAGCGCTCAGGCCCACAGTTCAAGTCCCACAACTGACCAAAACAAGTTTCTGAAACAAAAAAGTTATGTCTTTGAATAAGTAGAGTATAAGAAATAATTCTTTTAGTCTTCTCTTTTATTTTCTGTTATAGGAGGCAAAAAAATGGCAAGAGAGAAAAGAAGCCCTGGAGGCTGTAGAAGTACTAGTGAAAAACCCAAAACTAGAAGCAGGAGATTATGCAGATTTAGTAAAAGCATTAAAAAAGGTAAGTGGGAGGTGTTTCAGTTTTTATATACAGGCAACAACACTGACCTTGATTTTTTTTCTTCAGTAATTTAGTGATCTTATCATAAACACAATACCATGTCTAATGGTGTTTGAATTAAAGGTAATATTTTTAAAGAACTTTAAAATTTGTTTCCCAGTCTTTATATATTATCTTTTTGCTTTCATATGTTGTTTGCTATTTTCTGTATACCTCTTGCTGACCTAGAACTAAATATTACAGTTTTATAATTCCATAAGATGAACTATTGAAATAAGCTATCCTAATCTATAGTTATTGAAATAAGCTATTCTAATCTGTAGTTATATGAAGGTTTTTTTTTTTGTGAGATCACAAAGAATACCATACTGTATTATATCATCCTGTTACGCAAACTATAGGGATATATGATGAATTTATATGTATATATATACATATACATATTTTTAAAAATCATAATATATAAAGGATTTTGAGACTTTTTCCAGAAGAATTAGATATTTGGTATTATGTTGAATATTCCTAAACTATTCTTAGTAAATGAAATATATTTGTCAATAAAAACAGAATTGAAAATAAAGCATTCTGGTTTGGGGACTAAGAGGCTAGATAAAATTGGAAGTAGAGGCCATCTAGTGAGAAAATAATTTTTTAAAAAACAAGTAGAAACGCAAGTAAAGCAACTTCTTTTTGCTTTGTTTTTGTTTTTGTTCTTGCCCTGGGGCTTAAACTCAGTTACCTGGGTGCTGTCCCAGAGCTTTTTTTGCTCAAGCCTTGTGCTCTACCACTTGAGTCATAGCTCCACTCTGGTTTGTTGTGGTTAATTAGAAATGAGTCTCACAGACTTTTCTACCTGGCTAGCTTTGAACTGTGATCCTCAAATCTCAGCCCTCTAAGTAGCAGGTATTATGAATGTGAACTACTGGTGCACAGCTAGTAAAGCAGCTTTTTAGCACCAACTCACTTGGTAATTTGCCATCGTAATAATATAACCAGGAGGGGCTGGGAAGGTGGCTCAGTGGTAGAGTGCTTGCCTTGCATGCATGAGGCCCTGGGTTCGATTCCTCAAGCACCACATAAGCAAAAAGAAAAAAGCTGGAAGTGGTGCTGTGGCTCAAGTGGTAGAGCGCTAGCCTTGAGCTGAAGAGCTGAGGGACAGCGCCCAGGCCCAGAGTTCAGTCCCCATGACTGGACCCCCCCCCAAAAAAAAAAATATATAACCAGGAAGGAACCCAATCTTACCGAATTGACACTGATGCATCTACAGTCCATGAGTTTAGATAAGTGCTGGGCTCTTTGGGTCATACAATGTCAATAGTACAAACATGGAGGAAAATCTGCTTAGAGCCTCCAAGTACAAACTTAATGATCATTATGTGAGTAAAATGGTAGCTGCAGGGCTAGGAACTCCCTTAGAGAGAAGAATGACTGCATTGGCATTTGCAATTTAGAATCCCTATGGACTTCCAGAAGATGCCTAAGGTAGTTTTTACTGTGTAAATATTACAGAGCTTCTGCCCAGTAGTGTCTTTCAGAGGTAAACTGTAGGTTTTCCTGAACCAAAGCAGTTAGTAGCCCTTCAGCTTTTCTGCCATTATCAGTGTTACCTTCCTGCATTTGTATCATATACCATTACTGGAAAGTCAGTAATTTGAAATTGTGGGTTTATATGTGTGGGGTTTTTTTTTTGTTTGGTTGGTTTTTTTGTGTGTGTTGTTTTGGGTTTTTTTTTTGGGTCCAGTCATGGGGCCTGAACTCTGGGCCTGGGCGCTGTCCCTCAACTCTTCAGCTCAAGGCTAGCACTCTACCACTTGAGCCACAGTGCCACTTCCGGCTTTTTTCTTTTTGCTTATGTGGTGCTGAAGAATAGAACCCAGGGCCTCTGGCATGCAAGGCATGTGCTCTACCACTGAGCCACCTTCCCAGCCCCATTGTTTGTTTGTTTTTGTAACACTTTAAGATACAGTAAACATAATGAAGGGAGAAACAGGAGAATGGTGAGTTCGAGGTCAGCATAGGCTACATAGTGACACTCTTGTCTCCTATACAACAGAAAAAATTTATAATAGTTTCCTAAATTCACTATTATCAAAAAAGAATAAAAGTTTTCCTCTTTTGTAAGAAATAAAATTGGCCATCTATTAACATAGTAGCTTTCAGAGATCTTTTGAATACATTTTAATACCCTTTGACAAAATTGTGTGGCTTTTTTTTTCTTTTCTCCTTTCTTTTCTTTTCTTTTGTCCTAGGTTGTTGGGAAGGACACTAATGTCATGTTGGTAGCTTTGGCAGCAAAATGCCTTACTGGCCTGGCAGTTGGGCTAAGGAAGAAATTTGGACAATACGCAGGACATGTAAGTAACAGTCTTTGCCATTTAAAATGGCAAACTAGTTTGTTTTATACTTTAAAACAACTTTCTAATGTAAATCTTTATATGTTAGTGTAAATTTCTCACTGCTTTATTAATATGCAGCCTAGCTTCTCGTAAATACTAGATTTGAAGCTATAAAAACTTCCTATATAGAGTATCAGTCACTTTAAAATATGTAATTGAGTTGATTTACTTACAAAGATCTTGCTTCATTTTGGTGACTATACATACATAATAAGTAAAGTTCATAATAACCAACGGATTAGATAGCTGATGAGTAGAACATGTGTTAAGCATGTATAACACCTTGGGTTTTAGCCTCAGAACCTCCCCTGTGAAAAATACAACAGTTTCTAGTAACCAGTACCATAACAAAAATGTGTATATGAAAACACTAAAACTCTTAAGTGCCGGGCAGTGGGGTGGGGGGCAGGAGATGGGAGGGCAGGGATGGTAAGGGGAAACAAAGGAGACGGCAATAATGCTTGATAAGATATGTACTCATTACCTTGCTCATGTAATTGTAACCCCTCTGTATGGTAAAAACTTAATAAAAAAACTTTTTTTTGGGGTCTGGTCGTGGGGCCTGAACTCTGGGCCTGGGCACTGTCCCTCAGCTCTTCAGCTCAAGGCTAGTGCTCTACCACTTGAGCCCAGCACCACTTCCGGCTTTTTTCTTTTTGCTTATGTGGTGCTGAGGAATCGAACCCAGGGCCTCAGGCATGCAAGGCAAGCACTCTACCACTGAGCCACCTTCCCAGCCCAATAAAAAAACTCTTAAGGGAGGTTAATGTAGAAAATGTTTTATGGTGTTAACCTTCTTAAAAATTATATACTTGAAATATTTGTGTATAATACACTTGATAATCTCTGTTTATTTGAAGAATATCTAATGACAATTTCTGAATATACAACTTTTTTGTTGGTAGTGGCATTTTTGTTGTTGTTTTACGAATACTAGTGCTTGAACTTAGGGCCTGGGTGTTGTACCTTAGCTTTTTTGCTTAAAGCTGGTTCTCTATCACTTGTGCCATAACTGCACTTCTAGCTTTTTGGTGGTTAGTTGGAGATAAGAATCTCAAAGACTTTTTTTTTTTTTTTTTTGCCTAGGCTGGCTTTAAACTGCCAACCTCAGATCTCAGCCTTCTGAGAGCTTGGATTATAGGCTTGAGCTACCAATGCCTGGCTGATAATGGAATTTTTAAACACAGGGTCTCTTGTTTGCTTGGCTTACTTGGCTAGAGCTCTACCACTTGACCATACTTCCAGTGTGCTTTTTACTGGTTATTTGAGATTACAGTTTCATAAACTTTCCTTCCCAGGCTGGCTTCAAGCCATGATTTTTAGATCTCAGCCTCCTGTGTACCTAAGATTACAGGCATGAGCCACCAGTGCCTTGCATGATTGTCTTTGAATAAGTATGGTTGCAGAAAGTTTAATAATAGAGTTAAATGTTCGCTTTGGCACCAAATATATTAAAATTAGAATGATAGGGAGATTACCATGGCCCATGTGCAAGGATGGTATACAAATTCATGAAACATTCATATTTTTTGATAACTGCAAAGAAAAAAAAAACACTAGCATTAAGGAGTTGAGATGCTTTCTTTAACTATGGAAATTATCAACTGACCTCTTAATCTGATCTGAAATACTTAGAATGGCTTAGTGTCCTAAAAATTGAGTAACTTAAAGAGTTATTTGACTTCCTTTAAGCTATTTTATTTCCTACACTGACCAAAACTGTTTTAATAGTTTCTAGTTATGTCAGTTTTATATTATGAAATTAACGTGCAACCTCACTTGAGCTATGGTATTTGGAGCTTGCTTACATTAAATATAATTTCTGAGAACAGACTTCACAAAGTAAACACTACCAAATAAAAATCATATCTATCACTAAGCTGGGTGCCGGTGGCTCATGCCTGTAATCCTAGCTACTCAGGAGGCTGAGATCTGAGGATCGTGTTTCAAAGCTAGCCCGGGCAGGAAAAATCTGTGAGACTCTTATCTCCAATAAACCACCAGAAAACCGGAAGTGGTGCTATTGCTCACGTGGTAGAGCTGTAGCTCAAGTGGTAGAGCGCTCACCTTGAGCTGAAGAGCTGAGGGACAGCGCTTAAGCCCAGAGTTCAAGGCCCACGACCGACCAAAAAAAAAAAAAAAAAGATCTAATGTAGCTGGGTGCTGGTGGCTCCTTGTCAGGAGGCTAAGATCTGAGGATCACAGTTCGAAGCCAGCCCAGGCAGGAAAGTTCACAAGACCCTTATCTCCAAACCCTATCTCTCTCTATAAATTTGACACTTCATTTAAGCAGAATCCTACTCTATGTGGTCATTTGTGACTAGCTTCTTTCACCCAGCATAATTTATGAGATTTTGTTTCAGCTATGTTATAATGTATCAGTAGTTCATTCTTTTTTATTGCTGAGTATTACTCTAGCGGTTCACTTTTACAGGTTGTACCAACCATTTTGGAGAAATTCAAAGAAAAAAAGCCTCAAGTGGTACAAGCCCTGCAGGAGGCAATTGATGCAATTTTCCTTACTGTAAGTTGCCTGCTTGAATTTGTGGTTTTATGTAAAGTAAGTTTTGTCATTGTGATATTTTTAATAATTACAATTTTTAAAAGTGCATTAACCACATTTTCTTCCTAAAGACCACATTACAGAATATCAGTGAGGATGTTTTAGCAGTAATGGATAATAAAAATCCAACCATCAAGCAGCAGACATCTCTTTTTATTGCAAGAAGCTTCCGTCACTGCACTGCTTCTACCCTGCCAAAGAGCTTACTGAAGCCCTTTTGTGCTGCTCTACTTAAGGTACAGACTGTCAGTGTAACTGGGATGATACTTTATACCTAGGCAGAAAATTTTTTCCTTACAATGACTATGTCACTTTCATGATATAGATTATGCTCTTTTAAAAAAACAGACCTTCCTTAGAGTACCTTAGTGTGTTTCTATTTTTCAAGGAAAAGATAAGTTAGCTTTATGACTTTATGATTCTACTAATTGCTGAATATTTTGTTAAGTTGGCCACTTAATGGTATTCAGCTAGATACAGCCAAATGTCGACATCAAATCTGGATTATTTGAAGATTGTGTGGAAGAGAGACATTATGATAAAATGAAGCTAATCATATACTTGCTGTATTGATACAGGTGGTTTCTTTAATCCAGAAAGAATTTGTGAAAGAATAACTTAATTGATAATTAACTTCAGTAAATTAAAAAAGGCAAATTCTTATCCAACAGTTAGTGATCTGAATTAAAATTAGTAATACCTCAGGTAGTCTATATTAAAGATCATTTTGCTTACTTCTGGAGTATAGCACATCAATGATTCTGCTCCTGAAGTCAGAGATGCTGCATTTGAAGCATTGGGTACTGCTTTGAAGGTGGTTGGTGAGAAAGCAGTAAATCCATTCCTAGCTGATGTAGACAAACTCAAGCTTGATAAGGTAGGTCAATAGCAATTTTTATAATGAAAGTGAACAATAAAATTGTGGTTTTGTATTGTGGATTTATTGCTTAGAAATTTGAAAATAGGGCTGAGAAGGTGGCTCAGTGGTAAAGTGCTTGCCTTGCATGCATTAGGTCCTGGATTCTATTCCTCAGTACCACATAAGCAGAAAAAGCTGGACGTGGCACTGTAGGTCAAGTGGTAGAGTGTTAGCCTTGAGCTGAAGAGCTGAGAGACAGCACCGAGGCCCAGAGTTCAGGCCCCAAAACTGACAAAAAAGAAAGAAATTTGAAAATATTGATACCCATTTGATAAATACTTGTAACTGTTTTTTGTTGGTGTTTTGTGTTTGTTTGGTTTAGTTTGGCTTTTTGCAATTCAAAGTAGGAAGAAGCCAGGCATGGGTTGCTCACACCTATAATTCTAGCAACTCAGGATGCTGAGATTTGAGGATCTAGGTTTGAAGCCATCCCAAGCAGGAAAGTCCATGAGAGTTTTATTTCCAACTCATCTCTAAAAAGCTGGAAGTGAAGATATAGCTCAAGTGATAGAACACCATCCTTGACCTAAGGGAGAATGCTCAGGCCCTTAGTTCAAGCCCCAGTACCACATATACACAAAAATAAAGTAGAAAAGAAATTTTATATTGCACATACAATGCAGTTTTTGGAGGAGGACTGTGCTGAGGATTGAACTCCTGCTGGGGATCTTGCAAGTACACTTTTGAGTCATGCCCTTTCTCCGCCCGGCCCTTTTATTTTTATTTTACTGAGGATTTTGCTGGACTGGCATCAACTTTGTGATTCTCCTGCTTCTGCCTCCCTAGAAGCTCAGATTATAAGCATGCTCCACTACTCCTGGTTCTCTTATCAGTTGTGTGTGTTTTGTTTCACTTAAGGAAAAAAATGCAGATAATCACCTCATGAAATTTTATTTTATGCTCCACTGGTAGTTCAGACTTGAAGTTTGAAAATAGAACTTTTGAAGATATAAATTTCATTATAGGCTGCAGTGGTGTTGTTAGTAGAAATACTGTTCTAATTATAGCCAAATAGAATTTGAGTGACCAATCTGTAAAAACGGTAACCTGGAAAGTGACCATTTAAAATATAATCTTCCATCAGAACTATGGCCATTGTTTATCAGAAATCTTAATTTGTGAAGAAATAAAATGGACTGCCAGAAGGTCAAGATAATTTTTATATTTTTTGAAAATAAACTTTTCTCAATTCTCATGCATAGTTGAAAAAGGCATCCTTTCCCCCCTCCCTCTCCCTGCTCCCCCAAGTATTGGGGTTTTAATGTGGGTCTGGCAGGCTCTGTACTACTTGAGCCACAACTTATTCTTCCTGCTTTCTCTTTCCCAGAAATGACTTACTAAGAAATTAGTGGTCGTGTTTAAAATTAACTGCAACATAGTGATGTTTATCTAACTTTCATTCTGCAGATCAAAGAATGTTCAGAAAAAGTGGAGCTGATACATGGTAAGAAAGCTGGACTTGCAGCTGAAAAGAAGGAATTCAAGCCTCTTCCTGGAAGGGCTGCTGCTGCTTCAGGGGCTGCAGGGGACAAGGACACAAAGGACATTACAGCACCAAAGCCAGGACCCTTAAAAAAGGCACCTACTGCTAAGGTTAACAGATGGTTTAAAAATTAGAATTTAATAATGTAGAGTCTGAGTTCTGAGTGTCAGGTTCATGGTTGTTCTTACAATGTGATTGTTAATGAAGACAAAGTTAAACAATACACTTGGCTTTTTTTTTTTTTTTGGAGCCTGAACTCTGGGCCTGTGCACTGTCCCTCAGCTCTTCAGCTCAAGGCTAGCGCTCTACCACTTGAGCCACAGCGCCACTTCCGGCTTTTTTCTTTTTGCTTATGTGGTGCTGAGGAATCGAACCCAGGGCCTCAGGCATGCAAGGCAAGCGCTCTACCACTGAGCCACCTTCCCAGCCCCTACACTTGGCTTTTTAAAGCCTAATTAGAGTTAAAAATTGTATTGATCTGGGAGCCAGTGGCTCATGCCTGAAACCTTAGCTACTTAGGAAGCTGAGATCTAAGAATCTTGATTTGAAGCCAGTCTGGGCTGGAAAGTCCACGAGAATCTTATTTCCAGTTAACTACCAAAAGAGCTAGAAGTGGAGCTGTGACTCAAGTGCCTTGAGTTCAAGCCCCAGAGCTTGACTCTCCTGATCCCCCCAAAAATGTATTTAAGTACTTTTTCAGATGTATGGTAAATATAACAATCTTAATTTTTCAGACATAGCCAGGATTATAGGAGTGAACCACCGGCACTTGGCTTTCCTCCTGAGCTCCTGTGTCTAGACAGTAATTTACATTCAAAACCTGTCTAGCTGGGCACGTGGCTCATGCCTGTAATTCTAGCTACTGAGGAGGCTGAGATCTGAAGGCTCACGGTTCAAAGCCAGCCAGGCCAGGAAAGTCTGTGAGACTCCTGTCTCCAATTAACCACCAGAAAGTGGTAGAGTGCTCACCTTGAGCTGAAGAGCTCAGGAAAACTGCCCAGGCCTAGAGTTCAAGCCCTACGACCAAAAAAGAAACAAACAAAACTGTCTAGATTTCTTACAGTATTCCACTTGGTTCTCATATTTTCAAACTCTCTTCCCTAAACTAGCTAGTCTTCTCTTATTATGAGGGAGTCTTTAAAAAACAAACAAGAACCAGGTGCCAGTGGCTCACTCCTGTAATCCTAGCTACTCAGGACACTGAGGTCTGAGAATCATGGTTCAAAGCCAGCCCCAGCAAGAAAATTCATGAAACTCTTATCTCCAGTTACCATAAAAAAAAAAGCTGAGAGTGTAGCTGTGGCTCAAGTGCTCAAGTAAAACACTAGCCTTGAGCACAAAACTTAAGGAACAGCACACAGGCTCTCAATTAAAGCACCAGGATCAACCCAATAAAAACAATTTTTTTTTCCTTGCCTTATTTTTTTTTCCTCCTTGGTACAAGATTTGAATTTGGGGCCTGGCACTTGATCATCTGGTACTCTACCACTTGAGTCACCCCTCCTGTCCTGCTTATAAGTTTGGGCACTTCTTAACAAATACAATGTAAGCAGAAAAAAATTGTGAGTAGTGATGTGTGTTACCATTATACTATCATTGATTGTAGGACTTGTGATATATTTGTTTTCTTGTGACCTTCCAAAATGATGGTAAAATGAATTTCAGTGAAGATAAGTGAACAAATATTAGCAAATGAGAATCCAGTAAGGAATATTCTAAGATTATAAATTTATTCCAGGTTTATAAGGATGATATTATATAAAGTTACTAGCTGATTATGGTAACAAGCCTGTGATCATAGCCTTTAGGAGGCAGAGGCTGAAACCTTTTCAATATCTAAAATGACATTTGGGAGGTTTTTGTTTGGTTTGGGTATTTTTGTTTTTTTTTTTTTTTGTCGGTCGTGGGGCTTGAACTCTAGGCCTGGGCTCTGTCCCTCAGCTCTTCAGCTCAAGGCGAGCGCTCTACCACTTGAGCTACAGCGCCACTTCCGGTTTTCTGGTGGTTTATTGAAGATAGGAGTCTCACGGTCTCTCCTGCCCGGGCTGGCTTTGAACCGCGATCCTCAGATCTCAGCCTCCTGAGTAGCTAGGATTACAGGCGTGAGCCACCAGCGCCCGGCTTTTGTATTTTTTTTAATACATGGTTTCACTATTAGCCCATGCTGGCTTCAAACTCAAGATGCTTTTATCTGTACCCACTAGGGCTGGTATTACAGATGTGAGCCACCAAGCCTGACAACCATATATTCTTGATAAAAATTCTTAACTACATAGGAATTAATTGATACTCGGACACGAATTATTTAATGCAGAGAGGTTTAATGTACACAGCTAATAAAGAACATATTAAACAAAAGCTGTATCATGCTTAATAAAATTGTGAAGTACTGCATGTGTTACTGTTATAGTGATATAAAACAAGACAAGGGCTGAGAAGGTAGCTCAGTGGTAGAGTGCTTACCTTGCATGCATGAAGCCCTGGGTTCGATTCGTCAGCACACATAAGCAGAAAAAGCAGGAAGTGGTTCTGTGGCTCAAGTGGTAGAGTACTAGCCTTGAGCTGAAGAACTCAGGGACAGTGCCCAGGCCCAGAATTCAGGCCTCACAACAACAATAACTGAAGATTTCTTATAGCTTAGCAAATAATGTGGGTTTTTTTTGTGGGGGAGGGGGAGGTCCGGTCGTGGGGCCTGAACTCTGGGCCTGGGCTCTGTCCCTCAGCTCTTCAGCTCAAGGCTAGCGCTCTACCACTTGAGCTACAGTGCCACTTCCAGCTTTTTTCTTTTTGCTTTATGTGGTGCTGAGGAATCAAACCCAGGGCCTCAGGCATGCAAGGCAAGCGCTCTACCACTGTGCCACCTTCCCAGCCCCAAATAATGTATTTTTACAATGAAAAATAGCACTGATACTGGGAACCATTGGGATTAAGTTTTTTTGGTGGGGTTTTTTTTGTTTGCTTGTTTTTTTGTTTTGTTTTTTTTGCCGGTCATGGGTCTTGAACTCTGGGCCTGGGCACTGTCTCTGAGCTCTTCAGCTCAAGGCTAGCGCTCTACATTTGAGCCACAGCACCACTTTCAATTTTCTGGTGGTTAAGTGAAGATAAGATTCTCATGGACTTTCCTGCCTGGCTGGCCTTGAACTGTGATCCTCAAATCTCAGCCTCCTGAGTAGCTAGGATTACAGGTATAAGCCACCAGTGCCTGGCTTCTTGGGATTAATTCTTGAATAAATGTTATGGAAACTATCTTTTACCATTGTAAAGATTTAGAGGCATTTTTAAAACATCAAGATATCATTTTCAAATTCATTTATAAATATAATTCCATCATTTTGTTTTATTGATTTATTCTGAATTAGAGGTGCTATATGCAGACCATTTCCCTGCTTTGGAACCTGTGCTAAATTCTGTGTACAGATTTTTTTTTAACCTATAATTTTAATCAAAATTTCAAAGAGTTCTCTGAGCCAAAAAGGTTTTAAGAACCATTATTCAAATCCTTACAGTTTCACTTTTTGAAAATTTCTTCTAGGTTGGCGGGCCACCTAAGAAAGGGAAACCAGCTGCTCCAGGAGGTACAGGGAGCACTGGAACCAAGAATAAGAAAGGATTGGAGACCAAAGAAATAGTGGAAGCGGAACTCTCTGTGAGTGTAATACTGTTTCCTAAAGTTTGAAACTGCAATGTTGAGCTCTATAAGGATATGTGAGTTCTTTCTTTGCTGGGTTCTACAGTTACTATATTTCAGTTACTATATTATAGTAATATATTACTATATTATTGCTTATTGAAAGTACCTTGGAAAAACTTCCCAATATTGAAGAAGCTTCATACTATAACATATCTATGAGAACGTTCTTTTAATTGTGACAAAGGTGTTTCACTAACCAATATCTAATTTTTGTATATTTGTTTTTGGTAAGGTATGCAAAAGAGTTTCATTTCCATATGTCACATAATCAGTATAGTGCATCTTGATCAATGTGTCACCCCTTCCATCATTCTCCTCCATCTTTACCTATCCTATCCCTGTCCATAAACTCCATAGTTCAGTTTTTACAGACTGTACAACCAGTTCCTAATTTTAATATATGTTTGAATCCTACAGATAGAAGTATGTGAAGAAAAAGCTTCAGCTGTCCTTCCCCCTACCTGTATACAGCTTTTAGATAGCAGTAACTGGAAGGAAAGGCTAGCCTGTATGGAAGAGTTCCAAAAGGTAGGTGGAAAGGGATGACTGGAATGTGAGAGAAAGATATGTGGAAGCAGTGAAATTGATACATGAAAGACTTTTTTGGTTTATTTGTTTTTTGTAACTGCTTAATGTTTTATCTTCCAACATTTGCATTGGATGGCCTTTGTTTTTTGTCAGTTTGTATATTAGTAAATGAAATTTTAAATTTTGATATTTAAATTTTCATAAACTAAGTACTTAGTTTAAAAGGTAAAGTATAACAGAAAGAAGTTCCCTCTATTAACTCTCTCAATGGTTCTATCTAGTCTCTTTCAGAGATAAGGAATTACTTGATTTTGGAACTATGGAACTACTCTTTAACCCTTTAACTGTCTTATTGTCTTATTTTACCTCAAGGCCGTTGAACTAATGGAGCGAGCTGAAATGCCTTGTCAGTCATTAGTGAGGATGCTTGCCAAAAAGCCTGGATGGAAAGAAACTAATTTTCAGGTATTTTTTTTTTAACTTCTAGAGTTAACGTTTTTAATTGGAAATAAAGTAAGTCAGCTTATGCAATTAGGACTTTATAAAGAAAATGTTGACAATTTTAGTTTTGGTATCCTTCTAGTCCCTTTTTCCATTCTTTCACCTTCAATTTTCTCTGTAGAGGTCCGTACCTTCCTCTAATGTGCTTCCCTCAATCTGACAACACCTCAGCTCTCTCTGTATATCAGTTATCCACACATATTCTTGTCCTGCCTTCTTGCCTTCATTCAACCCTTTAAAACTCTTTATGCAGTTTCTATATATGTGAAAGGAGGATACCTGATTTTAGCCAATACCTTCCTGTGTTAGATCCATAAACAGAATAATTTTATGTCTGTATGTTTAATAACAAATCAGAAACTATAATGCTCACTGTTGTAAATTATACAATACAATAATTTTTAGTTCTGCAACTCCAATTTTAAAATATTTTTATTGTCCACAAGAAAAACCACATACTGAGTAGTAGTCACCTTCTGTTACTATCCTCAGCCCCTACCTACTATTTTTGCTTGTTTGTTTCTGAATTCACCTCTCCTAGATATTTTAGATAAATAGAATCCCAGAATATAAACCTTTCTGTGTGGCTTATACTTAGAGTGTTTTCAGGATTCACCAATATATCAGCTGTGTTTTTTAAAGTTACCAGATAATATTCCATTTTATAGATATATCCCATGTCCCATCTTAGTTTCTCATTCATCAATTAGTGTGCATTTAGGTTGTTTCAACTTTGTGCTATTGTGAATTATGTCACTGAATATTGGCATACAAATTTTTATACCAACAGTTTCAGTTTTCTAGGTTATAAACCTACAAGTAGAATTGCTGAGGTCACATGATAGCTGTTTAAACCCTCTAAGGAATTGACAAACTGCTTTCTAAAATGACTATAACATTTTACATTCACACCAGCAATATATGAGAATTTTATGTTTCCTACAGTCTTTTTTTTTTTTTTTTTTTTTGTCGGTCGTGGGGCTTGAACTCTGGGCCTGGGCGCTGTCCCTCAGCTCTTCAGCTCAAGGCAAGCACTCTACCACTTGAGCTACAGCGCCACTTCCGGTTTTCTGGTGGTTTATTGGAGATAGGAGTCTCACAGTCTCTCCTGCCCGGGCTGGCTTTGAACCGCGATCCTCAGATCTCAGCCTCCTGAGTAGCTAGGATTACAGGCGTGAGCCACCAGCGCCCGGCCCGTTTCCTACAGTCTTACCAATAATTATTTTCATTTTTTGTTCTATTCATTCAGAATGTCATGTGTACTTTTATTGTAATTTTTATTTGTAGCCACCAGAGTCTCTGCTCAGTTGGCTTCATAGCCAGCAGATGACTAAGAGAGATATCCTTAAATGTTTTGAACTGTTATGCTTTCCACCTTTTACCAAAGTAAAGGGCATACCTTCAATGCTAACACTTTCAACATCACCTTAGCCTTCACTTTAGTTTTTGCAGGGTCTGAAGGTCATCCAGAAGTGAGCAGTTAGAACCTGGAACTGCACCACAACCTTGAGTGTGTACAGTTGTTTAGATTCTTGTGAATAAATAGGACCCTTTCAAAATCACCTGTGATCTTAGTTCTCCAACTTCTAAGTGTTTGATCACACTCCTTTGTATCAGCTCGCATTGCAACCTTGGGCCAGCTGCAGTATTAAAACTGGTCATTTTCGACCAATTTCTTGGGAATAGAACTTTTCCCCCTCAGCTAGTCAGAGTTGAGTCAAATAACAGGTCCTTCAAATGGAACTTTGGCAGGAAAGTAATTGCCAGATAAGTCAAATAATGACAATACTTTATTTGGGTTGGGACTTTTTTTTTTACGGAGCTCTAAGCCTGATCTGCCATCCTGTAGTAGCAGTACAGCTCTAGTTTTCACAATTGTCATGATTTTGAGACTGTTGGTTTTGAAGGTTATGATAGATCTAGGAAGAAGAGGCTAAAAGTCAAGAAAAGTAAATCTCTGGAAAGTTCAGTCTTCTTACTGAGATCTGACAGTTTTTTCTTTAAATGATTGTTGTATTATTTGAAGTCCTTAGAAGGCTAAAAGCATGGCTCAATGATAGACCTTCAGCCTTGAGCAAAACTGAGTGAGGACTATGAATTTAAGCTTTTAGGTAATTTTCATAGTTCAAATTCTTCTCAGTGCTCTTAATTCTTTTATCGAACATAGCCTTTACTAGAGGTACTTGTTCTGGTAGTCCCATCTAAGATAATTGCATTTAACAAGAAGGTACTCATTTCCTAAATGGATCTATAGCTAATGGAAATTCTAGTAGCTTAATAAAATATTCAGACAGTAGAAAGGAAAATATTTATGGGCAAAGTTACCCTAATTCCCATTAAACAGCTATAGTACTAACTCTGAGGTATGGCAGTCACTATGGCCATTTATTATACACAGTTTCGGGTGTTCAGATTGATTCAAAACATGTGAAAATTATAAGAAGAGAATATGGAAAATGGATTTTTCAGCTCAAACTTCTGTATAGAAACTGAATTGGGGGTCTTTTTTCTCTCGTCACTGTCATCTAGATACTTTGATAAGTTTTAAAAGATAAAGAAATGAAGAATACTTTGCTTCTACTTCAGATTTTGATTTTGGTTTGGTTATGGCAGTTATTTCAGGCTGCTGTATGATTAAGTAAATGTTTTTGGCTGACTCATAATTTTATGATACTTACTGTTGTTCAGGTGATGCAGATGAAGCTTCACATAGTTGCTTTGATTGCCCAGAAGGGAAACTTCTCCAAAACATCAGCTCAGATTGTATTAGATGGTCTTGTAGATAAGATTGGAGATGTAAAATGTGGAAACAATGCAAAGGAAGCTATGACGGCAATAGCCGAAGCATGTATGTTGCCATGGACAGCTGAACAGGTTAGTGTCACAGAGCTTTCTTCTCTAAGTTGTCCTAGTGTTTTCTTTTTTTTTTTTTCCCTCTGGGACTAGGGCTTAAACTCAAGTCCTAGCAGATACTATACCATTTTATCCACACTTCCATACCATTTTTGTAGTATTAATTTTGAAGATATTATCTTCCTATATTCCCAGACTTGTTTGGATATTGATCCTCCTACTTATGCTTCCCCGTGTTGAGAGTGACATTGTGCTTTCCCTGTAGCAAGAATAACATGCTCAGCCATTGATTGAGAAAGAGTCTTGCAACTTTTTATTCCTAGGCTAGCCTCAAACTATAATCTTAGTTTCCACATCCCGGGTAACTAGGATTACAGATATGAGCCATTGCACGTGGCTCCAAATATTAATTTATGCTTACTAATACACTATTGCCTGATAATGAAAATTTAGTCAAAAATACTTAAGAAACTAAGATCTGAGGATCATAGTTCAAAGAGAGCCTGGACAGAAGAATCTATGAGATTCTTACCTATATAACTAGAAAAAAGGGGGCTGGAGGTTTAGCCCAGCGGAAGGGCGTCTGCCAGGTGCGCGCAAGGCCCTGGGTTCAGTCCTCAGCCCTGGGGAAAAAAGAAAGAAAAAAAAAAAAAACTAGTAAAAAGCTAGAAGTGGAAGTGTGGCTCAAGTAGTAGAACTCCAGCCTTGAGCAAAACAGCCAAATGAAAGCCCAAGGCACTGAGTTCAAACCCCATGACTGGCCCTAATCAATCAATCAATAAGATTCTGTAGAATAATAAATAATATTCTGGTAGAGCATTTGCCTTGCATGCATGAGGCCCTGGGTTCGATTCCTTAGCACCACATAAGCAAAAAGAAAAAAGTCAGAAGTGGCACTGTGGTTCAAGTGGCAGAGCGCTACCCTTGAGCTGAAGAGCTGAGGGACAGCGCCCAGGCCCAGAGTTCAGGCCCCACAATTTTTTTAAAGAAAAATTATAATCCAAAATAAAAAATAATAATACTAATGAAAAGTTGTAAACAGTCCATAAAGCTTTTTTTGTGGTTCTGGTTCTGTGGCTTGAACTCGGGGTCTGGGTGCTGTCTCCATGCTTTTTGGCTTAAGGCTAGTATTCTGCACTTGAGCCACAGCTCTATTTCCAGCTTTTTGGTGGTTAATAAGAGGCCAGAGTCTTAGGGATTTTCCTACAGGGCTGGCTTTTTTTTTTTTTTTTTTGTCGTGGGCTTGAACTCTGGGTCTGGGCGCTGTCCCTCAGCTCTTCCGCTCAAGGCAGATGCTCTACCATTTGAGCCACAGTGCCACAGTTTATTGGAGATTAAGAGTTTCAAGGGCTTTCCTGCCCAGGCTGGCTTTGAACCATGATCCTCAGATCTCAGCCTCCTGAGTAGCTAGGATTACAGGTGTGAGCCACCAGCACCCAACTCCCCCCCCCCCCCATGGGTCCTGAACTCTGGGCCTGGGCACTGTCCCTCAGCTCTTCAGCTCAAGGCTAGCACTCTACCACTTGAACCACAGCACCACTTCCAGTTTTCTGGTGATTAATTGGAGATAAGAATCTCATGGACTTTCCTTACTGGGCTGTCTTTGAACTGTGATCCTCAAATCTCAGCTTCCTGAGTAGCTAGGATTATAGTTGTGAGCCACCAGACACCTACCTTGCTCACTTCTGGTTTTCTAGAGGTTACTTGCAGATAAGAGATTCACATACCCTTTCCCGCCTGGGCTGGCTTCAAACCTGGATCCTCAGATCTAAGCCTTCTGAGTAGCTAGGATTACAGGTCTGAGCCACTAGTGCCTGGCCCATAAAACTTTTGTGTTTGTGTGTATGTGTGTGAGTACCAGTACTGGGGCAGGAACAGATTGGGGCTTCCCAATCTCACTCTGCTTTTTTTGCCCACAATTTGAGCCATATTTTCATTAATAATTCATTGGAAATAAGACTCAGGTTCGTCTGCTGAGTCTGGCTTTAAACAGAGATCCTCAGATCTCAGCCTCCTGAGTAGTTAGGATTATAGATGTGAGCCACTGGTGCCTGGCTTTTAATACTGCTGTCACTTAGCTTATTCCCCTGTATAGCTTAAATCTTTTATTGCTGAGCTCTCTTTTTTTTTTTGGTCAGTCGTGGGGCTTGAACTCTGTGCCTGGGCACTGTCCCTCAGCTCTTCAGCTCAAGGTGAGCGCTCTACCACTTGAGCTACAGAGCCACTTCCGGTTTTCTGGTGGTTTATTGGAGATAGGAGTCTCCCAGTCTCTCCTGCCAGGGCTGGCTTTGAACCTCAGTCCTCAGATCTCAGCCTCCTGAGTAGCTAGGATTACAGGCGTGAACCACCAGCGCCAGGCTGCTGAACTCTTTTTATAGTTGTTTTAGCATCAGAAAAGACAAGTTTAGCTGAGTGCTGGTGGTTTACACCTATAATCCTAGCTAATAGGGAAGCTGAGATTAGGAGAACTACAGATCTAGGTCAGCCTAGACAGAAAAGTTTGAGAGAATTCGCCTCCACACAAAGAGGCTGGGTGTGGTCATGTGTGCCAGTCATCCCATCTATAATGGGAGACCTAAAACAGGTTGATTACAGTCAAGGGATATATATTCCCAAGTAGCAGGTGAGACATTATCATTAAAGCCAGGCACCAGGGGCTGGGAAGGTGGCTCAGTAGTAGAGCACTTGCCTTGTGTGCCAGAGGCCCTGGGTTCGATTCCTCAGCACCACATAAGCAGAAAACAAAAGGCTGGGAGTGGCGCTGTGGCTCAAGTGGTAGAGTGCTAGCCTTGAGCTGAAGAGCTCAAGCCCAGAGTTTAGGCCCACAACCAGAACCAAAAAAAAAAACAAGCCAGGCACCAGTGGCTCAGGAGGCTGACACTTCAATGATCAAGATTCAAAACTACAGAAAAGTCCATGAGATTCTTCAATTAATAAGCAAATGCCAAACTGGAAGTAGAGCACTGGCTATGAATGAAAAAGCAGAGTGAGAGTGTGAGATCCTGAGTTCAAATCCTGGTGCTAGCACCTACCAAAAAAAAGAAATATAGCTCAGCAGTAGAGTACCTGCCTACCATGCAAAACCCTCAGTACTACACACAGAGACACAAAGTATAAGCATGCCTAATCCACATTTGCCTAATGCTGTGTTACATTTCTATGAGAAAATACAAATCTGATGTTGATTTTCCATTTCTCCAGGTTATGTCAATGGCTTTCTCACAAAAGAATCCGAAGAATCAATCAGAAACTCTGAACTGGTTATCAAATGCAATAAAAGAGTTTGGTTTTTCTGGGTAAGTCAGAAAGAAATCAAATGAAAAAGAAATAGCTAGTGTTTAACTTATGATTATATTTTTATTCTCTGATTATTTTTAAAGAACGAGAGCTATATTCCTTTTTTTTTCCCCCCCTGGTCGTAGAGTTTGAACTCTTGGCCTGGGCTCTGTCCCTGCGCTCTTCAGCTCAACGAGGGTACTCTTCCTCTTGAGCCACAGAGCTTCTTCTGGTTTTCTAGTGGTTTATTGGAGATCAGAGTCTCATGGACTTTTCTGCCCAGGCTGGCTTTGAACTGTGATCCTCAGATCTCAGCCTCCTGAGTATCAGCTAGGATTACAGGTATGAGCCAGCGGCACCCAGCATTTTTTGTTGTTGTTGTTTGTTTGTTTGTTTTTTGCCAGTCCTGGGTTTGAACTCTGGGCCTGGGCACTGTTCTTGAGCTTCTTTTAAGCTCAAGGTTAGCATTCTACCACTTGAGCCACCACACCACTTCCAGCTTTTTCTGTGTATGTGGTACTAAGGAATCGAACCCAGGGCATCATGCCTGTTAGGCAAGCACTCTACCACTAAGCCACATTCCCAGCCTACCTAATCTATTTATAAAAGAAGCCACCTTTGTTTTCAAAGGTCCATATTAGCTTGTCTTGCATTTTGGTATCCACTAATAGGGTTCTCACTAAAGTTATTTTTCCTCAAGTTTTAATAGCAGTCTCACAGAAAGCCAATTCCAAAATTTTTTAGTCAAATGCATTCAGAAATTATTTTATATAACCACAATTATTTAGAGACTAGAAAGCACCTTGGTGCATTAAGTGTTCTTAGAAATCTTGTAATAGAAAACATTGTTTAACTTTGTTTAACCCACTATTTACCAAATAATTTGTATATAAACCAGTTTGTTATTTTATCTAGGCTACTGAACTATTGAACTGCAAGAATCCTCCTTAGTTTCCCAAGTGCTGGGACTATTTGTGTACACTACAAATCCCAGTTACTTTTCAGAGTTGCCTTTCAAATGATAATTGCTTCATCTTCCTAAAGACCACCTGTAGTATATGTTTTTGAGAGGGGTTGAGGGCACAGTCCATTGGTAGGAGCACTTGCTTAGCATATGTGAGGTCCTGAATTTGATCCCCAGCACTACAGTGGGAGGGGTTCATGTACAGAAGAGTAACACAATCATTCTTAGTATAGTCAGAATGAATAGACAGCCAATGACAAAGGATGGTAATATTCAGCTAATCATGCAATTCTGACAAATTATAATGTTTAGGGCTAGGGTATGTCTCAAATGGTAGTACTTATTTAGTATGTATGAGGCCTTGAGTTCAAATCCCAATACTACCAAAAAAGAAAAAGTGTAAAAGAAAGAAATTTTAGTAGTTTATATGATCCTACAGATTGTAGGAATGAGTGTTATAACTCAGAATGTGTCTGTGTGTGTTTATTTACTATGAAAGTGATGTGCATAGAGGTTATGGTTACATAAGTCAGGTAAAAAGTACATTTCTCAGTGGGCACCAGTGGTTCATGCCTGTAATCCTAGCTGCACAGGAGACTGAAATCTAAAGCTTATGGTTCAAAGCCAGCCCAGGCAAGAAAGTCTGTCAGACTGTTATCTCCAGTTAATCCCATATAAAGCCAGAAGTGGCACTGTGACTCAAGCCTTGAGCAAAATGAGCCCAGGGACAGTACCCAGGCTCATAGTTCAAGCACAGGACCAGCAAAAGAATTAAAAAGAGTACCTGTCTTTTTGGACAATGTCACCCCTTCCCTCATTCTGTCCCCACCCACAAGTTGTATAGTTCATTCTCAACATGGCGTTTAGTGAGTATCATTGCTATGTTTGTTCACTCTTCATCCCTACATTTCTCTGTCTCCCCTTACCCTCTCAAAGACAGATAAACAAGACAAAAAGAAAAGAAAAAACCCTGTTTCTATTGACTGGAGTTAATTTTGCTAAGTACTATTTTATATGATCAGAGGCACATAGCCATTATGCCTTTGTGTTCTTTGCCAAGAGTATCCTTTGGTCTCACTCACTGTATGTGAATCCCTAGAGATCTATATAATTTATCCATGTGCTTTAGATCTAGCATCTGCATATGAGAGAAAACCTATGACATTTGTCTGAGTTTGGTTTACCTCACATAATTTGTTTTAGGTCCATCCATTCCCTTGAAAATTATATAATATTCTTTCTAATGACTGGACTGTATAAATCAGAACATATTTTAAAAATAGAATTGGAAATAAAGCATGAAAGAGAGAGAAATCAAGGATAAATCTGAAGAGTTAAGCATGGCCTAAACAACCAAGAATAGTTTGGCTTTTTATCAAGTTACATAAAGCTAGGAGTAGCATGTTTTGGGATTATGGTATGAACAATCAAGAGTTTTGATGTACTAGATATAGAATATCTAATCTGAGTTCAGCAGAGTTCAAGACTAGATATAGGAGTCTTAATCATATATAGTAGGATTATTCAATGAACAGACTATCTAAAGCACACTTTAAAGTGATTGTGGAAAAAGAATAAGAATTCTGCCAAGTGCTGGTGGCTCACTCCTGTAATCCTAGCTACTCAGGAGGCTGATACCTGAGCATCATGGTTCCAAGCCAGCCCAGGCAGGAAAGACTGTGAGACTCCAATCTCCAATAAACCACCAGTAAACCGGAAGTGGTACTGTAGCTCAAGTGGTAGAGCACTTGCCTTGAGCTGAAGGGCTGAGGGACAGCGCTCAGGTCCAGAGTTTGAGCCCCATGACCGACAAAAAAACAAAAAAATAATAAGAATTCTTCAGCAGGAGCTAGTCTCATAATCTAGCTTTATAAACTATTGAGTATTTTGAAAGTTTCATTTGTTTACAATTCTAATGTTGTTTCCTCTAGGTTGAATGTCAAAGCTTTCATTAGCAATGTGAAGACTGCTCTTGCTGCAACAAATCCAGTGAGTACATTCTAGCACATGTAGAAATATTGTAGCCATTTTCATGGGTCTGTTGTGATTGAAAAATTGTATTTGTTCTCTCTGGCAGGCTGTGAGGACTTCTGCTATCACCCTGCTTGGTGTAATGTATCTGTATGTTGGTCCATCTTTGCGAATGTTCTTTGAGGATGAGAAGCCTGCTCTACTATCCCAGATAGATGCAGAATTTGAAAAGGTAAAAAGTTCCACAATGGTAAACCATTGGTGGAAATGAGAATCTCATTAAGACCAAATTTTTTTCAGTCTTTGGGAGAAAGAATGTCTATATCAGGGCTGGGAAGGTGGCTCAGAGGTGAGTGTGCTTGCCTTGCATGCATGAGGCCCTAGGTTCGATTACTCAGCACCACATAAGCAGAAAAAGCCAGAAGTGGTGCTGTGGCTCAAGTGGTAGAGCACTAGCCTTGAGTTGAAGAGCTGAGGGACAGCACTCAAGCCCAGAGTTCAGGCCCCACAACTGACAAAAAAAAAAAAAAGAATGTGTATATATTTATTTTAATGTTCATGCAATGTCCCTGGAAGAATTCATATGAAATTCATGACATTATAAGGAAGAAAACTGAGAAACTAACTATGGTGTAAGATGAGAGATTTTCCCCTATGATCTCTTATACCCTTTGAATTTCAAGCTTCATGAATGTATTGCTCATTTTTTAAAAATAATTTTTATTTATTTTTTATTGTGAAAATACTGTACAGAGGGGTTACAATTACATGGGCAAGATAATGAGTACATTTCTTATCAAGCATTGTATTGCTCATTTTTAAAGTACATTAATTAAAAAAAATTAGTTTAAAATAGCTGAGCACCAGTGGCTCATACTTATAATCCTAGCTACTCAAGAGGTTGAAATACAAGACTGAAGTTTGATGAAAGCATGGGCAGGAAAGTCCATGACAGTCTTAGCGCCAACTAATCTCATACACACGTACACACACACACACACACACGCACGCACGCACACACGCACGCACACACGCGTGCTAGAAGTAGAGCGGTAACTCATGCAATAGAGCACTAGTGGTGAGCAAAAAAGCTCTGGTACAGCACTTAGGCACTGAGTTCAAGCCCCAGAATCTATACCAAAATAATAACAATCATTTAACATAAAGTTTTCCTCCTTGAATAACTTTTCAGCTAAAATTGCTCAGCGTTAAGCTAATTTGCTCTATATTGTCTAAGAGATACAAGTCAAAAAACAACTTATTATAAAGAAGTCAGATTTGAATAGGTTTGCAGTATAGTTTCAAAATTAGAATTTCAGTAGTAATTAAAATGTTTTTTAAAATACTGTGTGAATAAGTATTGTGAAAGAATAAGATACATTGACCCAGGCACCTTCTCCAATCTGTTTGCTCTCATATTCTTCATCAAGTTCATTAGTCTCATTCATTTGTTTGTAGATGCAGGGGCAAAGTCCTCCTGCTCCAACCAGAGGAATTTCCAAGCACACCACAAGTGGTATAGATGAAGGAGAAGATGGAGAGGAACCAGATGATGGAGGGAATGATGTTGTTGATCTTCTGCCAAGGACAGAAATCAGGTAGATTTCACTCTGGGAAAGTTTATTTGATTCATTGTACTTAATTCTTAATGGTACCTTATTTTTTAATTCAGTACTGGGAATTTCTATGGTATAATCTTTGAGAATCTAGAAATTTAAACGGCTTCTGTTTTTCAGTGATAAAATTACTTCAGAGTTGGTGTCTAAGATTGGTGACAAGAATTGGAAGATCAGAAAAGAAGGCTTAGATGAAGTGGCTGGAATTATTAATGAAGCGAAATTTATCCAACCAAACATTGGTGAACTCCCAACTGCCTTGAAGGGTCGACTCAATGATTCAAATAAAATCTTGGTATGTAGAACATTTGTCTTTTCTCTTTCTCTATCAAAAGTTCCTTTGCAATGCAGGCTTCACTAGCAAAAAATGAGAGATTCAAAATTCTAGATACTCACATACAGTGAGACCAAAGGGGATAGTCTTAGGAGAGAACCACATAGGTACAATATCCAAGTGCCTCCTCATATGTATATAAAGTAAAATACGTACCAAAACAAACTCCACATTACGGCAATAAAGGACTTTTTTCTTCATTTTTTTTCTGATGATGTTATATTCTTTACCTTGTATACAGTATATTCATATGGACATCTGTGGGAGGGTGGAGAGAGGGCACAGAATCAAAGGAAAAAGGGTGAAAAAAGTGCAGCAATGGAGCACACTGGCTGCACTGGACATTGATGAAAGTGAACTATACAACTTACGGACAGAGATAGGAGGGAGAGAATGAGGGACAGATGACACTATGCGAAAGGAAATGATGTATGTAAATGGAACCCCACTGTATCACCTCTAAAACAACAATAAATTAGGGAAAAAAATAGCCATATTGAATTAATATTATTATACTCATTTAATAAAAAAACAAATTAAGAATAAAAAGGGGGGGGCTGGGAAGGTAGCTCAATGGTAGAGTGCTTGCCTTGCATGCATGAGGCCCTGGGTTTGATTCCTCAGCACATTAGTAGAAAAAGCCAGAAGTGGCATTGTAGCTCCAGTAGTAGAGTGCTAGCCTTGAGCAGAAGAGCTGAAGGACAGGGCCCAGGCCCAGAGTTCAGACCCCATGACCGACAAAAAAAGCAAAAACAAAGAATAAAGAGTTGATAGTAAAAAAAAAAGAGTAATTTACTTGTTTTGAACCAGAAATAAATTCCTTAAAATATGTCTCAAGATGTGCAGCTTTATTAATCAAATATTCATGAATTTCAGAGTTTACTCTTTATAAGTAATCCAGTGTTAAATAACTTGTTTCATGTATATAAAATTGCTTAATTTCTAATTTTTAAATACGAGTTTTGTTGTTGTTGTTTTTTATTGGTCATGAGGCTTGAACTCTGGGCCTGGGCACTGTCCCTTAGCTCTTGAGCTCAAGGCAAGCAAGCGTTTTACCACTTGTGCCACAGCTCCACTCTCCTGCCTGGGTTGGCTTTGAACTGTGATCCTCAGATCTCAGCCTCCTGAGTAGGTAGGATTGCAGGCATGAGCCACTGGTGTCTGGCTAAATATGAGGATTTTTTTGTTTGTATGTTTTTTGCGTTTTTGCTTTGTTTTGTTTGTTTTTGTCAGTTGTGAGGCATGAACTCTGGGCCTAGGCGCTGCCCCTCAGCTCTTCAGCTCAAGGCTAGCACTTTACCACTTGAGCCATAGCGTCACTTCTGGCTTTTTCTGCTTATATGGCTGAGGAATCGAACCCAAGGCCTCATGCATGCAAGGCAAGCACTCTACACTGAGCCAACTTCCCAGCTCTAAATATGAGTTTTTGTGTCAGGGCTTTTTTTTTTTAATGGTAAAGTGGAAAAAATAAAATATAAACTGTAACATGTAGGCTAAAACTCTAATAAGATAGTTTTGTGAACTGGTGATAAAAAGAGAAGCCTAAGCAGTGCGCCAGTGGCTAACACCTATAATCCTAGCTACTCAGGAGGCTGAGATCTGAGGATTGCAGTTCAAAGCCAGACTGAGCAAGAAAGTCTATGATACTCTTATCTCTGATAAACTACTCAGAAAATACTGGAAGTGGTACTGTGGTTTAAATGGTAAAGTGCTAGCCTTGACCACAAAGAGGCTCAGGGACAGCACTCAGGCCCTAAGTTCAAGCCCCCAGGACTGGCAAAAAAAGAAAAAAAAAAGCCTAAAAATTACTCATTGGCTAATTTGAATTGTGTCAGACAAGATGATTTTCCTGGTTTTTTGTTTGTTTCTTTTGTTTAAGTAGGTTAAAAGTCTCTTATTAACTGTGTAACAAAAAGTCTTGGCTCTTAACCACTTAGGTGCAACAGACATTGAATATCCTACAGCAATTGGCAGTAGCCATGGGCCCAAACATCAAGCAACATGTAAAGAATTTAGGCATCCCTGTCATCACAGTCCTTGGAGACAGCAAGGTAAACTTTTCTACCAGAACTCTATTCTGGAATGAGCCAGCCTTATTCTTAATCTATGATACTCATTTTTCCATAGTACATGTAAATTTAAAAGTTTGTAAAATTAGCCGGGCGCTGGTGGCTCACGCCTGTAATCCTAGCTACTCAGGAGGCTGAGATCTGAGGATCACGGTTCAAAGCCAGCCCGGGCAGAAAAGACCGTGAGACTCCTATCTCCAATAAACCACCAGAAAACCGGAAGTGGCGCTATAGCTCAAGTGGTAGAGCGCTCGCCTTGAGCTGAAGAGCTGAGGGACAACACTCAGGCCCAGAGTTCAAGCCCCACAACCAACAAAAAAAAAAAAAAAAAAAAAGTTTGTAAAATTAGCCAAGCAACCATGGCTCATGGCTATAATTCTAGCTACCAAGGAGGCTAAGATCTGAGGATCAAAGCCATTCTGGGCAGGAAAGTGCATAAGATTCATAACCCCAATGTACTACTAAAAAAAAAAAAAAAATTTAAAGCCAGAAGTTAGAGCTATGACTAAAGTGGTAGAGTGCCAGCCTTCAGCTAAAAAAGCTCAAGAATGGCATTTAGGCCCTAAGTTCAAGCACCAGGACCACTACTTGCCACCCCCCTCCCCAAAAAGGTGCAACTAAAGATGTGGCTCAAGTATTACAGAGCACATGGCCTAGAAAGCAAAGGCCCTGAGTTTAAACCCAGTGCTACCAAAAAAGAAAAGCAAGAAGCTGGAAGTATGGCTCGAGTGATAGGGCACAGAGCCTGGCATGCTCTGGGTTCTATTCCCAGTACCTCCTAATCCCTGTTCTCCAAAAAGAGAATTTATAAGGATGAGAATATTAGAAGAAAAAATAGTAAACATGTCAACCTTCTAGGCAGTGTTAAGGTGACTAAATATATCACCAATTAGCTTTATGATCCTTAGATAGTTACATCCTCTGGTGTTCAGTTTCTTTATCTGAAATTTCTTACTTATAAAATTGAGTCTTTATGTAGTGTACATTGTGTTTGTGCTGTTTCGCAAAAATGCACTCATTTAAATAAGTGATTGCTGCTTGGTATTATTAAATCATTAAAAAGTTTTGATAGATATAAGCATGTGAGCTTTTAGAGTCTTAAAGTTAATTTGTACTATTTTCTCCCTGAACTGCTAGAGCAGGACCATTTAGAAGTTTAGTAAGACGTTTGTAGTTTCACAGTCCTAGAGGTTATTGAAGTGTGAGGGTGGCAACGCTTATATTTCATCTTACACTGAATATTTTAATGTCTTTCTTTTTGTGTTATAAACTTTTTGTGTGAATTCAAGTATAAAAATAATTGAATATTCAAACTGTTAGCAAGTACATTTTTAACTATGTTGAAGTCCCTGACATAAAATTATTTCATTCTGTACCAAGCAGTTAGGGTCCTAAGAGCCCCAAAGATTCAGAAGGCAAAATCAGTTTGTTTGTTTGTTTCTTTTGGTTGTGGGGCTTGAACTCTGGGCCTGAGCACTGTCCCTCAGCTCTTCAGCTCAAGGTGAGCGCTCTACCACTGGAACTACAGCGCCACTTCCGGTTTTCTAGTGGTTTATTGGAGATAGGAGTCTCACGGTCTTTCCTGCCCGGGCTGGCTTTGAAGCGCGATCCTCAGATCTCAGCCTCCTGAGTAGCTAGGATTACAGGAGTGAGCCACCGGCACCCGGCTAAAATCTGAAGATTTTATGCCCACATTGCTGTTTTGCATTTTTTAAAAGTATAGGACTTTTTTTTTTTCCAATTTAGAGTTTTATATCTCTACTTTCTTCTGTAGCTTTTAGTATAACCATAAAACTAGTTTGTGTATCAAAGAAGATGATTTCAATTATGTCATGTGGAGCTTAGAGAAACTGACATTATCCGAGTTTACTAAGAAACAAACTTTTCATTCTCTAAACTATACTCTGTTATTTTTGCCATTCAGAATAATGTTCGAGCTGCTGCCCTAGCAACTGTGAATGCTTGGGCAGAACAGACTGGCATGAAGGAATGGCTGGAGGGAGAAGATCTTTCTGAAGAACTCAAGAAGGAAAATCCTTTCTTGAGGCAAGAGGTTAGTACTATAAATCAACCATGAGCTTTTCCTCATGTCTCTTACCTTGTTAGGAGTGAGGACTCCCATAATAAACATACATTTGTTGCTAGAATTTTGTGCCAGGAGTTAGTAGGAAAAAGAAAACATAGTGGCATAGTACTCAGAAGGTGGAGACAGGAGGAATATGAGTTCAAGGCTAGCCTGGGCTACATAGCAAATTCCAGGATAGCCTGGGCTACATAGTAAGATACTATCTCAAAAAATAAAATATTTAAAATAATGAAATAAAATTATTGTAGTGTTTGTGTTTATGTATTTTTTTATTTGTGTGTTTCTTTAATAAAGCTGTTTAAAGGACTGGCTTTTTAAATGGAATTTCATCTTTTCTTAAAATCTTAAATGGTTAAATCAGAGGTTTTAATCATAAAAATGAGTTCAGCATTTAAAACCGTATCATTGCAGGCCAGGACTGGTGACTCACACCTGTCATCCTAGCTATTCAGGAGGCCAGCCATGGGCAAAGTTAGTATAAAACTGTAAAAAATAAAGTGAAAGCGAAAGGATGGTGTGCATGCCTCAGATGGTAGAACACTTGACTTGCAAGCATGAAGCCATGAATTCTGTCCTCAGTTCACACACACACACACACACGACAAAATCTAATCCAGAGACTAAGTGTGTAGTCAGTGGTATAGCATGCGTAAGGCTCTGGGTTTAATACCTGAAGAAACAAAAATAATAATAATATATTTAATGTTTGGGACTAATGAAATCATTAGGCTTGACATAACAAATTATTTTAAATAGTAAATTTCCCCTTGAAGTGAGTGACTAGTCTTTATTTCTTTTGGCAGCTTCTAGGCTGGCTGGCTGAGAAACTACCTACCCTTCGTTCCACTCCCACAGACCTTATACTTTGTGTTCCTCATCTTTACTCCTGCCTAGAAGATCGAAATGGAGATGTACGAAAGAAGGCCCAAGATGCTTTGCCATTCTTCATGATGCATCTAGGATATGAAAAAATGGCCAAAGCTACTGGGAAACTAAAGGTACTTCTTGTTGATGCTTCTGTTTAAAGCTATTAGAAAAATACTGAGTATGAATTTATTTTTATTTTTTGTTTTGGTATTTGTGGGCTCGAACTCAGGGCCTGGTGCTGTCCCTGAGCTCTTTTGCTCAGGGCTAGTACTCTACTTTGAGCCACAGCTCCACTTCCAGTTTTTGAGTGGTTAATTGGAGATAAGAGTCTCATGGGGACTTTTCTGACCAGGCTGGCTTTAAACCACAATCCTCAGATCTCAGCCTTCTGAAAGCTAGGATTCTACAGGTATGAGCCACCAGCACCCAGCCTGAATGTGAATTTATATAAGCAAAGACCACATTTCTTACAGAGGCTCACTTTGAAATCTTGGTAAGAGCAAAAATAAAATATTTAGTAGTATAAAACTTTTAGAATCTACAAGGGTGAAAGAAGAATAGCTACCTGAATGTGACTCCATAATGCATATTAATTCTCTTAGTATTTATTACTCCATAATGCATATTGCCTCTCTTCATTGGTATTTCAAAGGTAGCAGCTTAATTACTTATCACATCAGTTAGTAAGCTTACTCTGAGTGCATCATTTCTATCACTTTTCACTTATTTTACTTTCTCTTTTTAGCCAACTTCTAAAGATCAAGTATTGGCCATGCTAGAGAAAGCCAAAGCTAACATGCCAGCAAAGCCTGCCGCACCTGCTAAAGCAGTGTCTAAACCAATGGGAGGGTCAGCTCCAACCAAATTCCAGCCTGCATCAGGTAATTTAAGAAGGTTAAAAGGGAAGGAGATGGGCTGGGCAGGTGGCTCAGTGGTAGAGTGCTTGCCTTGCACGCATGAGGCCCTGGGTTCGATTCCTCAGCACCACATAAGCAGAAGTGGCACTGTGGCTCAAGTGATAGAGTGCTAGCCTTGAGCTGAAGAGCTGAGGGACAGCACCCAAGACCAGAGTTCAGATCCCACAACGGACAAAAAAAAAA
>NW_012267341.1:1374307-1377055 GCF_000151885.1 Dipodomys ordii
AAAAAAAAAAAAGAGAGAAGGAGATAACCCAAGGACCCTTAATATGATATCCAACTTTCATGGATTAAGAACATGCAAGTATAAGATGACTGTTTTGTTTCCAAGTCCAAAAATGGTGTTTGGGTGTAGCATGTTGAAATACTCTAATGTGGAAGTGTTCCAAACTGTTTGTTTCTACAACTATTTTCTGCTATTATATACCCCAGTTAGAAGAATAGGTCCATCCAGCTTAATCCTCTTCACTAACAGATGAGGAACCCAAAGTTAATTACTTGCACAAGGCCAAACAGCTAATCACCAGATTTAAATGCTACTTAATCACAAATGTCTCCTTCTGCTACACTTGATCAGTCTACTATTTACTAATCTTTCTCTTTTTGGGGGGGACAGGAAATGGAAAGAGATTGGCACTGGGGATTGAACGAAGGTCCTGATAGGTTTGCACTCTACCACTGAAAAACTTTTTTTTTTTTCCATGGGGCTTGAACTCTAGGCCTGGATGCTGTCCCTCAGCTCTTTAGCTCAAGGCAAGCACTCTATCATATTACAGGGCCACTTCTGGTTTTCTGGTGGTTAATTGGAGATAAGAGTCTCTTGGACTTTCCTGCCAGGGCTGGCTTTGAACCGTAATCATCAGATCTCAGCCTCCGGAATAGCTAGGATTACAGGTGTGAACCACAAGTGCCTGGCCTCTTAATTGTCTTTTTAAGGAAAATAATTTCCTTTTTCTTTTTGTCATATCAAGAAGTCTATCATAGGGACTGGGAATGTGGCTTAGTGGTAGAGTGCTTGCCCTGGGTTTGATTTCTCAGTACCATATAAACAGAAAAAGCTAGAAATGGCCCTGTGATTCAAGTGCTAGCCTTGAACAAAAGAAGCTCAGGGACAGTGCCCAGGCCCTGAGTTCAAGCCCCAGAACTGGAAAAACAGAGAAACTTACAGAGAAAATAACTGAAAAAAAATTCGGACTGAGCTTTCATTTTATGTTTAATGTACCCAGAATAAAGTAATGTTAGTTAAAATTTAACTAACATATTACATGCTTTTTCTCAAAGCACCTGTTGAAGAATCTGTTTCTAGCACCATAGAAACCAAGCCTGATCCAAAGAAAGCCAAAACTCAAGGAGCTTCCTCGAAAACAAAGGTGTGTTCATTCTGTATACTTAGATACTGATTTGCTTTTGTATTGATTTTACATAATAAATTGTTTTATTAGACCATATTGTCCATGGAAGAACATCACTATTGTTGGTAATATCAAAATATTTCTACAAATTTTTTATTAACTAGGCAAGTATTCTTTTTTTTTATTGTGAAAATACTATACAGAGGGGTTACAATTACATGGACAAGATAATGAGTACATTTCTTATCAAGCATTGTAGCCTCCTCCTTTGTTTCCCCTTCCCCATTCCCATCTCTGCCCTCCCCCCCTCCCGCCCCTGCAAGTATTCTTTTGTTTTTTCTTCCCCCCAACTGCCCTCCCCCAGCCCCCCCTCTGTTTGTTTTCTGGTTAGGGTCTCATGCTAACTTTGCCCAGGCTGGCTTTGAACCTCAGTTCTACTGCCTCCTGAGTAGCTGAGATTACAGCTAAGAATCCTGACCTAGTTTGTGGTATTTTATTTTGTCTTTGTTCATTGTTGAGTTTTACTTGATACAGGTTATCAGTCAAGCTAGTGCCTTAAGTCCTAAGCTGGTGCCTTATCTCTGAGCTATATCCCAAGCTTCTGGATTTTTCTGTTTGTTTGGTATAAGGCCTGGTTGCTGTTCGTGAGCTTCTTTTGCTCTAGGCTAGCACTCTACCACTTGGATCCACAGCTTCACTTTGGGCGTTTTTGGTAGTTAGCGGAGAGAGTCACACAAACTGTCCTGCTTGGGCTGGCTTCAGACTCAGTTCCTCAGATCTCAGCCTCCTGAGTAGCTAGAATTACAGGCATGAGTCATTGGCAACCTGCCTAGCTTATTTTTAATACACCACAGAACAGAGACTTCATGTTGTCATGAGATACTGTCATCCAAATCTCTGAGGAAGAGTCACAGTAGTGAAAAAGGGAGGAAAACATACAGCACTGGCAGAATGAACACTTAGATGGAGTTAGATTGAAAGAAGAAAGGTAATCAACTTCCTTCTACTTTGGCTTCATTAGGTCATCATATACTTAGAAGGTATTTTGAGTGGTTTACAAGGCAATATCTTTTGTACTCACATTTAGTAGGATTTGAATCACTAATGTTTTCAATGATTAAAAGAAACATGATGGGCTGGGAAGATGGTTCAGTGGTAGAGTGCTCACCTTGCATGCATGAGACCCTTGGTTTGATTACTTAGCACCACATAAGCAGAAAAGGCCAGGAGTGGTGCTCTAACTCAAGTGGTAGAATGCCAGCCCAAGGACTAACCAAGACTTATGTAAGAATCCATGTAATTATATTTCTAACTTTCTGTGATATTACATTCCTACAATCTTAGCACTCAGAAAGCAGAGTGAAGATTCCAAGTTTGAGGTTAGTCTGAGCTACATAATGACTGCTGTCTCCCAAAAAACAAGAACTTTATTCTAGAGAACCTGTACAAAAAATATTACATGCAACACTTTTGTGTTGGAGTATAATGTAGAAAAACTCTTGCCGGGCGCTGGTGGCTCACGCCTGTAATCCTAGCTACTCAGGAGGCTGAGATCTGAGGATCGAGGTTCAAAGCCAGCCCGGGCGGGAGAGACCATGAGACTCCTATCTCCAATAAACCAC
>NW_012267341.1:1379080-1387284 GCF_000151885.1 Dipodomys ordii
TTTTTCTTTTTGCTTATGTGGTGCTGAGGAATTGAACCCAGGGCCTCAGGCATGCAAGGCAAGCGCTCTACCACTGAGCCACCTTCCCAGCCCCTCATAAATGAATCTTGCTTAATTAAAAAGTATCCAGGAACCAGGAGTTGTAGCCTGTGCCTATAAAGAATTCCAACACTGGAGAGGCTGAGGCAGAAGAATTGAGTGGTTAAAAACGAGCTTAGGCTACATAATGAATTCTATTTCATCCTGAGCTGTATAGCAAGACCTGTCTTAAAAAGAAAATAAAAAATACTTATCATAAATAAAATCTTATAGCTGCTTTAAGTAAGATTGTTTGCTCAGCTGAATACTTTATAGCCAGCCAATTTTTTACTATTTTTTCCTTTCTTCTTTTTTTCAGGTGCTAAAGTGGAACTTTACTACCCCTCGGGATGAATACATTGAACAACTCAAGACTCAGATGTCTAGCTGTGTGGCTAAATGGTTACAGGATGAAATGTTTCACTCAGATTTTCAGCACCATAATAAAGCTCTGGCTGTTATGGTTGATGTGAGTCTGTAATAAATAATTATGCCCATATTTCAGGCATATGAAAATTGTGAGCCCATAAAATAAGTGAAAGGACTGGGAAGGTGGCTCAGTGGTAGAGCACTTGCCTTGCATGCGTGAGGTCCTGGGTTCGATTCCTCAGCACCACATAAGCAGAAAAAAAAAAAAGAGCCGGAAGTGGTGCTGTGGCGCAAGTGGTAGACTGCTAGCCTTGAGCTGAAGAGCTGAAGGACAGCGCCCAGGCCCAGAGTTCAGGCCCCATGACCGGACCCAAAAACAAACAAAATAAAAAATAAAATAAGTGAAAGTTTACATGCCTTTATTAAGAAGGAAGTAGAATATACCATACTGTATTTTCACTTTGTAGAGCTATATTATTTGATAGAATAAATGATTGTATATTTTGGCATTTTAATTGAAGCTATCATTTCTGTATGTGTGGTGATATAGTACTTCAGAGGCTGAAGTAGGAAGGTTCTGAATTCAAGACCAACCTGAACTATATAGTGAAACCCTGCCAAGAAAGTAAATAAATTAGTCAGGCACTGGTGGCTCACACATATAATCCTAGTTACTCAGAAGACTGAGATCTGAGGATTGCACTTCAAACTCAGCCTGGGCAAAGAAGTCCATGAGACTCTTGTCTCCAGTTAACCACTAGAAAACCAGAAGTGGATCTTTGGTTCAAAGTGATAAAGCACTAACCTTGAGCAGAAAAAGCTCAGGAGCAGACAGCGCCCAGGCTCTGAGTTCAAGCCCCGCAACTGACAAAAAGATAAAAATAAATATTTTCTTTTGGGGCTTCATAAAAATTTAATGAGTACTTGTCTGACAGAACCTAACCTCTAATACAGGTGTATTTATACTTGTTTTTCTTTTTGTTTTTTTTAAGCACTTGGAGAGTGAAAAAGAGGGTGTTATTGGTTGCCTGGATCTTATCTTGAAATGGCTTACCCTGCGGTTTTTTGACACCAATACGAGTGTCCTGATGAAAGCACTGGAATATTTAAAGTTGCTTTTCACTCTGCTGAGTGAAGAGGAATATCATCTTACTGAGAGTGAAGCATCTTCCTTTATTCCCTATCTCATTGTTAAGGTAATATGTTGTTCTAGGAGACTGCTTACAAAGTTTGTGCTCAGTTCCTGTTTTTATTTCTTTGCCCCTTTTCATTTTTTCTATTATACTTTTTATTACTCATCTTACTGTCAAGATAAGGTCTCATTCACTCTTTGTTTTCTTTTCTGACTAGGTTGGAGAACCAAAGGATGTCATTCGTAGAGATGTTCGTGCCATCCTAAACCGGATGTGCCTTGTTTACCCAGCCAGCAAAATGTTCCTCTTCATCATGGAAGGAACCAAATCCAAAAACTCTGTTTTTTTTTCTCATATTGTATAGGAGTGTGTGTGTGTGTGTGTGTGTGTGTGTGTGTGTGTGTGTGTGTGTGTGTGTGTGTGTGTGTGCACGCAGAGAGCCGGTGAAGCAAACTCGTGTGTGTGTGTGTGTGTGTAATCAAACCCAGAGCATCATATTTTAAGCCTCAAATAGTATAAATAGACATTTGAGTCTATCTGCAATGGGGACTCTTAGAAGAAGTGGTTTATAGATGAGCAATAAAATTTATTCAGTCTGTATAGCTAATTCTAATCCTTTGATTTAGTCTGTGAGAGTGATGAGTTGCACACTGGTGGGGCCATGGTATCAGGTGATACAGGCTTCACTCAGTACCACCCTGGTGACAAACTCAAGTGCACAGGGGCCATCTGACTCACAGGTATCTCTTTCAGGAAAAATTGCTATAGAACTCTTATTTCATTGGTAAAGGACAATAAGAAAAAAATATTATTTTTTATATTATTATTACTACTACTACATATTTTGTCAGTTGTGGGGCTTGAACTCTTGAGCTGTCCCTGAGCTCTTAAGCTCAAGGCTAGTGCTCTACCACTTGAGCCACAGTTCCACTTCTGGTTCTCTGGTAGTTAATTGGAGATAAGAGTCTCACAGACCTTTCCTGCCCAGGCTGGCTTTGAACCGTGTTCCTCATATCTCAGCCTCCTGAGTAGCTGGGATTATAGGTGTGAGCCACCAGTACTCGGAGTAAAAATTATTTTTAAAAACATATACACCTAGAAGTGGGTGCCAGTGGTTCCCACCCATAATCCTATCTATTCATAAAACTGAGATCTGACATTTGGAGTTTGAAGCTAGCTAGGTCAGGAAAGTCTGTGAGATTCTTAACTCCAGTCAATCACCAAAAAAGCCAGAAGTATAGCTGTAGCCCAAGTGGTAGAACTCTAGCCTTGAACAAAACAGGGACTGCACCTAGGCCCTGAGTTTAAATCCCAAAACCGGACCAAAACACACACACACAGAGTCAGAATTAGATTCTAAAGTCTTGCATATGTGCCAAATAGAATTTATGTAGTTAAAAGAAAGAAAGTCATCTGTGCCAGATATGTTTTGGGTCGCATTCATTTAGCCTTCCTTCTCCAACAGAGTGTCTAGAAGAGTTGGGGTGTCTGGTTGAGTCCTATGGCATGAATGTTTGCCAGCCAACCCCAGGAAAAGCCTTAAAGGAGATAGCTATCCATATAGGAGATCGTGACAACGCTGTACGCAATGCTGCCCTCAACACCATCGTAACAGTATACAATGTACATGGAGATCAGGTGTTCAAACTGATTGGAAATGTAAGTGATGGTTCTATGGGCATTGCCGACCTATTATGAAAAGAGTTTTTAGGTTGTGTTTCCTGAAGTCTCATATACCTAAGCTTTATCACTTGTTATAAACTCAATCCATCCAAATAGGCATCTCTGATTACTATTGAACTTTAAGCTATGTTTTAATAGAGATCAAATTTCTTTTTCAGAGCATTTTATTCATAGCAGTTGGCTTTAGACATGAGAACTATTTTTGAATCAGATCTGAGCTAGTCTGGAGCTTTAATTGTGTGGCAATCTGCTGTAGAAAGGTATTTCATTTTTATTTAACCAGATATTACCTTGGGAACAGTGTAGGTACTAATACTGTCATATCAAAAGATTCTCATGTGACAGCCAAGAGTCACTTTTCTGGGCACATTAGGTTCTGTCTCTGACTCCTTACTTCAGCTAGCCACTACAGTCTCTATACCTCATTTTTTGTTGTTGTTGTTGTTTCTGTAACTGTTTTAATAGACCATTTATTTGTTCTGTGATTCTATCCTTTACTTCTATTATTTAATCAAATCATCACCACACAGTGAAGGAGATAAAGCAGGTCAAAATTTTGAGACCAGCCGGGCACTGATGCTCACTCCTGTAATCCTAGCTACTCAGGAGGCTGAGATCTGAGGATTGCGGTTCAAAGCCAGCCCAGGCAGGGGAGACCGTGAGACTCCTATCTCCAATAAACCACCAGAAAACCTGAAGTGGCGCTGTAGCTCAAGTGGTAGAGCACTAGCCTTGAGCTAAAGAGCTAAAGGACAGTGCTCAGGCCCAGAGTTTAAGCCCCAGGACCAACCAAAAAAACAATTTTTTTTTGAGACCAATAGTTAAGATTATTGCCTATACATATGCAGCTACTTAGTCCAAGATTCATTTTAAGCCAGGCACTGGTGGCTCACACCTGTAATCCGAGCTACTCAGGAGACTGAGGAACATATTTTGAAGCCAGGCAGAAAGTCTGTGAGACTCCAATTAACCATCAGAAAACTGGAAGTGGCACTGTGGCTCTAAGTGATAGAGTGCTAACCTTGAGTAAATGAGATCAAGGACAATGCCCAGGCCTTGAGTTCAAGCCTCATGACAAATAAGTACATACTTTATTGTACTTATTTTTGTGCTTGGGTGCTATTATTGGTGCTTCAACTTGGGTACTTGACCACTGTCCCTTAGCATTTGGGCTCAAAGCTCATACTCTACCACTTGAGCCACAGCTCAACTTCCAGCTGTTTAGTTGTTAGTGGGAGATAATGCACTTTCCATTGCTGGGCAGGAAGATTTAACTTTTTACCTTGTTACTTGTATTTGTTAATAGCCTTTTTTTTGTTGCATCATTGTTTTTCCTTTGTAATTTTTTTTTTGGGGGGTCCGGTCGTGGGGCCTGAACTCTGGGCCTAGGCTCTGTCCCTCAGCTCTTCAGCTCAAGGCTAGGGCTCTACCACTTGAGCCACAGCGCCACTTCTGGCTTTTTTCTTTTTGCTTATGTGGTGCTGAGGAATCAAACCCAGGGCCTCAGGCATGCAAGGCAAGCACTCTACCACTGAGCCACCTTCCCAGCCCTCCTTTGTAATTTTTTTAATAGCTAAGTAGATATTAGCAGTATTTGACCAATGTATTGTTCTGAAAGTAGACTTGTCTTAACCTGGTAGAACAAGTTCTTCAGTATGAAAAGAGAATGAGAATGAGAGAGTGTTGCTAGAATTGTACCCATGGTCTTTCAAATGCTGTATAAGTGTTCTATATCTCCATCCCTTTTTTAAATTTTATTTTGAGATAAAGTCTTGCTAAGTATGTAGGATAGTCTCAAACTTGACATCCTCCTGCCTCAGCCTCTAGAGTAGCAAGTTTATAGATGTGTGTCACTGTGCCCAGCAGTATGTAATTTGTGAGTCTTCCATTAAGTTTGAAATTCTCGTATTTTTCTGTGTGAATATACTAATAGGCTTAATTGGGCTATTTTTACAGCTTTCTGAGAAGGATATGAGCATGCTCGAAGAGAGGATTAAACGGTCTGCAAAGAGGCCCTCTACTGCCCCAATGAAACAGGTGGAAGAGAAACCACAGCGCATACAGGGCATAAACTCCAATGCCAACATGCTGCGCAAGGGACCAGCTGAGGACATGTCCTCCAAACTTAAGTATGGAGATGGAAATAGTTGTCTGAGAGCATCTTTATGCACCTAGCTTTATGTGCTTAGAGCTTGTCCTGTAACATAATCTTGTGTTCTTGTAGTCATTATCATGCATGACTGATACCTGGGTATATGTCTTATAGCCAAATGTTTAATCTTCTGGTCTTCATTGTCTTTGTCTCAAAATCACTTCTAAATGGTCTTGTGCCTTCTTTCACTGCTTTTCCGTGGACAGAATTATGTATCGCACTTATAGGATGTAAGTACCGCCTGCTAATTTTTCATTAGCAAGGCTCTTATATCTTTCTAACTTCTTACATGGATTCATCCCCCTCTGGAGGGTGACTGAATTTGAGTTCATAACCTGGGTACTAGGTAGCCACTTCTATGGAAGTCCAGTGGCTAGCAGATATGGCAACTTGGTGTCATGTTACATTTGATTGTCCTCAGGTTCCTATTCTTGAGATGTGGCTAAATAAAATGCATGCAACCCAGAATTGGCTTAGACACTCAAAATTCTACAGTCTAAGTAAGACAGCTCTATTTTGAGTTGTGTCATGAGTATAATTTTAACCAGTTTGCATTTGGAAACTTTACATACTTATTTCTGAGATATAATACTGGCCATGACCTGTTTAGAGTAACTTCTTAAGGAGAGATGACTGTCCTTAAAGTATAAAGTACACTGAACAGTGTATAGAATGCTGCTTATAATCAGAAGAACTTCAGTACTGGTTCATTTGGCATAAAACAATCAACCAGTCTAGATTTTCTTAATATTTTTGCCCATAAATAGTGAGCTTTGACTCAATATAGTTATTTTATGTCTTATCTGGAATAGATGTACAAGGTTTGTTGCCTTTAGCAAATTAGAGATAATACTTACAACTTACCTGGTAATGCAAGTAAAAGTTAAAATTTTCCTGTTCTTCATAACCAGTATTATTATTATTGGCTATGCATAACCAATATTATTGCCTAAGCCACATTCTTGTACTTAAGGACCTAAATCATTCAGGGGGCTGAAACCAGAAGTTGAACATCTGTCTTGAAGCTTTGGGGCAGCCAGCAAAGCTACTCATGCCCTTTAGTTAAGAAGTCTCTCTTAGTTCAGGAGCCTCTTTTTCCTTCTTTTAGCCAAGCCCGAAGCATGAGTGGGCATCCTGAGGCAGCCCAGATGGTCCGGCGAGAATTCCAGCTGGATTTAGATGAGATTGAGAATGACAACGGTACAGTCCGATGTGAAATGCCAGAACTTGTACAGCACAAACTGGATGACATTTTTGAACCAGTCCTTATTCCTGAGCCCAAGTAAGTTCAGCTTGTTCATTTACTCATCAGAGTATATATCTGAAAAAAGCCCTCTGTGGGAGTGTGCAGTTAAAGCATTTTAAAACTTACTATTATCTGATAATATATTTTAGAAATATTTTGAGATCTAGAGCTAGTACAGAATTACATGATTCCCACTTACTGGGCTGTCTTACAATAGACTGAATTTTTCCCTTTGCTCTGCTGTCTAGGATCCGGGCTGTTTCTCCACACTTTGATGATATGCACAGTAATACAGCATCTACAATCAATTTTATTATCTCCCAAGTAGCCAGTGGTGACATCAGCACAAGTATCCAGGCTCTAACACAGGTAATGGGAGTTTCCCCAATGGTAGTAATTCCAATGATAGATTTAGTGGCTGTAAGAATGATAGATTAGTAGTCATAATATTAAGAGAGGCAGAGCATATTCATTACTACCCCTATTTAAAAAGAAAAAACACATTGAAACTCACTCAGAGGATATAGCTCTAATACAACCTTTGCATTTTTGTAATTATATACATTCATTTATCAGAAGCTGGAAATACAGCAGTAAACAAGTAAGGACTAATTCTCCTGGAATTTAGATCTTAATGGAAAAATAAAATATTTACTTGTCAACAAGAAGAAAATGACTATTATGTAAATATAACTCGGAGAGGTGGGAGAGACTGTGCAGTTACTTAGATTGAATGAGCAGGAAAAAAAAATTTTTTTTTGGGTCCGGTTGAGATAAGGGGTGTGTGTGTGTGTGTGTGTGTGTGTGTCTGTGTGTCTGTGTGTGTGTGTGTGTGTGTGTGTGTGGTCCGGTCGTTGGGGCTGGGTTCTGTCCCTCAACTCTTCAGCTCAAGGCTACTGCTCTACCACTTGAGCCATAGTGCCACTTCCAGCTTTGCTTATGTGATACTGAGGAATGGAACCCAGGGCCTCAGGCATGCAAGGCAAGTTTTGGGGGTTTTTTTTGCCAACTTTTTATTTGAGCTGACTACAGACAGATCTTTATAACCTCTAGTTCCTAAGTAGCCAGCATTACTGACACTCATCTGAGTTGCTTAAATTATAAGTGTAATGGGAAGCCATTTGAAAATTTTAAACAAAGACACTCCATGGTTTTAAATTTTGTTGGTATAATGGAACACCAGAACTGATACATACTAGGCAAGCACTGTACCACTGAGTTGCACCCACAGAGGATATGCTTGAGGTTTTTGTTGTTTGCTTTTGTTTTACCAATACTAAGTATTAATCTCGGGGCTTCATGCTCTTGCTCATATTTTTTTCACTCACAGCAGGCACTCTACCACTTGAGTCACAAATTTGTCTTCAAACTCGATTTCTCTTTTCTCAGCCTTCTGAGTTTCTATATATAAACTTGGAGATAAGAGTACATGGACTGGGGCTGGGAAGGTGGCTCAGTGGTAGAGCGCATACCTTGCATGCCAGAGGCCCTGGGTTCAATTCCTCAGCACCACATAAGCAAAAAGAAAAAAGCCGGAAGTGGC
>NW_012267341.1:1387619-1411893 GCF_000151885.1 Dipodomys ordii
ACCTCCAATAAAACCACTAGAAACCCAGAAGTGGCACTGTGGCTCAAGTGGTAGAGCGCTATCCTTGAACTGAAGAGCTGAGGGACAGGGCCCAGGCCCAGAGTTCAGGCCCCATGACCGGACCCAAAAAAACAAACAAAAAGAGTACATGGACTTTCTTGTCTCAGCTTGAACTGCAAGTCTCAGATCTCAGCTTCCTGAGTAGCTAAGATTACAGACATGAGCCACCGGCACCCCTCTGAAAAGAAGGAGTTTTACAGTTTTCATAGTACTTTCTTACCAAAAAAAATAACATCGAAGTACAAAATAATAATAAAAACTCCAAGAGTGATTTGACCATCGAGAAGCCTGGAAGACAGTATCTTAATCATTGAATCAGAATAAACATCATCAATATGCCGGAATGTACAAGGATTAACTTCCTGATTTTTGATAGTTACAGTTATGAAAGAAAATGTTTGGATTAATAAATAATGGTAACAGTAGGATCCTGGTATAGTAGTGCACATCTATAATTCCAAGTAAAGTCAGGAGAATTCTAGTACAAGCTTAGCCTGGGCTGGGAGATGGTGTATCCTAAAAGACACACAGGAGTCAAGCACTGGTGCCTCATGTCTGTAATCCTAGCTACCCAGGAGGCTAAGATCTGAGTATCACAATTTAAAGCCAGCTTGGACAAGAAAGTCTGTGAGATTCTTATCTCGTTAAACCACCAAAAAGCCAGAAATGGAGCTGTGGCTCAAGTGGTAGAACACTGGCCTTGAGTTGCAAAGCTCAGAGACCTCATTCAAGTCCTGAGTTTAAGCCCCTGGACCAGCACACACACATTTTAAAAAAAAGTTTAAAAAGAAAAAAAGCCACACAAGAGCCAAGCACTGGTAACTTGTGACTATAATCCTAGCTATTCAGGAAGCTGAAATCTGAGGATTGAGGTTCAAAACTAGCCCAACAAGTCCATAAAACACTTAATCTCTAGTTAACCAGCAAAAAGCCAGGCTGGCAGCATCTCTCAAGTGTCAGACTTCTGCTGTGCAAGCATAAGACCCTGAGTTCAAACTCTAGTACTTCCTGATTAGAGACCAAAAATTAATACAGGGGCTGGGAAGGTGGCTCAGTGGTAGAGCGCTTGCCTTGCATGCATGAGGCCCTGGGTTTGATTCCTCAGCACCACATAAACAGAAAAAGCTGGAAGTGGTGCTGTGGCTCAAGTGGTAGACAGCTAGCTTTGAGCTGACTAGTTGAGGGACAGTGCCTAGGCCCAGAGTTCAGACCCCACAGCCAAAAAAAATTAATATATCAGGAATGAGAATGGAGCCAATCATAAATGTGAACGAGTTTAAAATCAAAACACCCACATGTAGCCTTGTACAACTTTGGAACAACTGATTTTTCCTGCCAAGTTTGTGTTTTGTTGTTGTTGTTGTTTTTTAATAGGAATTTGGGAATCATTAAATTAAGGTAGGAAAATCAGAACCTAAAATGAAAGACAAATTTGGTCATATGAAATTGTAATCAAATGTTCATGCCTTCCATAAAGGAAATGCAAATAAAAACAACCTTGGGCCACTACCTGGCCCATCAGAATGGCCTGAATCCTAAAATCAGACAACAAATGCTGGCAGGGATGCAGAGAAAGAGGAACCCTACTGCACTACTGGTGGGAATGTATACTAATACAACCACTCTGGAAAGCAGTCTGGAGGTTCCTCAGAAAACTGAATATAGACCTTACTATGACCCAGCCATACCACTCCTGGGCATCTACCCTGAGCAACAGGAACCAGGATACAAGGACACATGTACTTTTTGTGTTCATTACTGCACTGTTCACGATAACAAAGATACAGAAACAATCCAGATGCCCCACTACAGATGAATGGATCAAAAAATTATGGTACCTATGTACGAAGGAATATTACCCAGCCATTAGAAAGGACAAAATAGCATTCGCAGGGAAATGGATGAAACTAGAACAAATCATGTTGAGCAAAATAAGCCACAACAAATGGCAGGGAAACCTCCCTGATATGTGGATGTTAAATTCAAAATGCAACAAGATATGACAAAGTAAATAAGACTCAAGAAACAAAGGATCTTTTCTTAATTTGTTGCATCATTTTTAGATGACTCTATGTTCTTGACCCCACATATGGTATATACATGTACACATAAGAGGGAAGCTGGGCCGGGCGCTGGTGGCTCACGCCTGTAATCCTAGCTACTCAGGAGGCTGAGATCTGAGGATCGCGGTTCAAAGCCAGCCCGGGCAGGAGAGACCGTGAGACTCCTATCTCCAATAAACCACCAGAAAACCGGAAGTGGCGCTGTAGCTCAAGTGGTAGAGTGCTTGCCTTGAGCTGAAGAGCTGAGGGACAGCGCCAGGCCCAGAGTTCAAGCCCCATGACCGACAAAAAAAAAAAAAAGAGGGAAGCTGGGAGGGCACAGAAAAAGAAAGAGATAAAATCAAGAAAGTATGGGCTGGGAAGGTAGCTCAGTGGTAGACTGCTTGCCTCGTATGCATGAGGCCCTGGGTTCGATTCCTCAGCACCACATAAGCAGAAAAGGCTGGGAGTGGTGCTATGGCTCAAGTGGTAGAGTTGTAGCCTTGAGCTGAAGAGCTCAGAGACAGCGCCCAGGCCCAGAGTTCAAGCCCCATGACTGGCCAAAAAAATAATAAAATCAAGAAAGTGGCTTTCTATTGCTGAAGGAGGGGCAGGGGAGATTAAGTGCCGGGTGCCAGTGGCTCACGCCTGTAATCCTAGCTACTCAGGAGGCTAAGGTCTGAGGATTTCGGTTCAAAGCCCGTCCTGGTAGGAAAGTCCATGAGACTCTTATCTCCAATAAACCACTAGAAAACCAGAAGTGGCACTGTTGCTCAAGCGGTAGAGTGCTCACCTTGAGATGAAAAGCGCAGGGACAGCGCCCACCCAGAGTTCAAGCCCCATGATCAGTAAAAAAAAAATCGAAACAAGTAATGTAATCCTTTATGTTATATATTATGGGAGAAAGTACTGGTGTATATTCTCATGGTATAAACAACATGTAAGGTTGATAGAGGGAAAAAAATTTAAGAGAAAATTCATATATACTAAACAAATGAAATATGATATATTTGCAACCCATGTAATCAATGGGATCTTGAGAGAGAGAAAAAAGAACCTAAGAGAAACAGTAAGTATGAATAAGCAAATCTTAGAAGATACTCAGAAAGTTAGTGAACATGTGAAAAATTGATCAGTCCTGTTCCACCACAGCACATGGCCCACTCCCAATATTTTGAAGTACTAAAGGGCCTGGAGTTGTAGATGGTTTGTAGTGTGTGCTTAGCATGCTCGAGTCCCTAGTTTCATTCCCCAGCACACAGACACACACACAAAACTGTACTGTGTCATTCAAACTAATAAATTATACTCTTAAAAAGCTCTTATTTTGGAAATAAAAATACAAGCACATTAGGCTACACACACATACACATGTATGTACATACAAAGATATTTATTTTAACAGATAGTATACAAATGGCCAAACTAGAAACACTGAAAATTCATCAGTAAGGGAATAATGGGTATAATTTTGATACATGCATGCATAGGTTGTTGTGCAGCTTTTACAGAGTTATTCTTGATTTTAGTGACTTTAAAATTTTTCTCTTAGCTGGGCGCCGGTGGCTTACGCCTGTCATCCTAGCTACTCAGGAGGCTGAGATCTGAGGATCATGGTTCAAAGCCAGCCTGGGTAGGAAAGTCTGTGAGACTCTTACCTCCAATAAAACCACTAGAAACCCAGAAGTGGCGCTGTGGCTCAAGCGGTAGAGCGCTTGCCTTGATCTGAAGAGCTGAGGGACCCCAAACCCAGAGTTCAAGCCCCACGACCAACCAAAAAAAAAAAAAAATCTCTTGAATTAAAAGGCTAGGTGCAGATAAATACATAAATAGTACCTTAAGCCTTGACCTAAGTATATAGACATGATCCTATATACACTATTGTAAAATAGCTTGTTACTGTTAGCTCTCTAGGTAAAACAAGGGGAGTGAGCCTCCTCAGATACATAGTACTTTTTTCATGGTGTCCATGTAGAAATATTGTTAAACTGTCCCAGTTATATGACATTGTGCTTAGGAATCATGTATACTGTAAAGAGATAAGTTGAAACAGGACCACAGTTTCCACAACACCAGTGACCACTACTACAGTGTGTAAGTGGTACTTGTCTGCCTAGAGGTTTGTGTGTTACAGCCCAGGTCAAAAGTAGGATTATTGAAGATTGAGCATGGTTATTTTGGAGTATTATTTATTTTTATTTATTATTTTATTTTTTTTGTCGGTCATGGGGGCTGAACTCTGGGCCTGGGTGCTGTCCCTCAGCTCTTCAGCTCAAGGGTAACACCCTACCACTTGAGCCACAGCACCACATCCGGCTTTTTTCTGTTTATGTGGTGCTGAGGAATCAAACCTAGGGCCTCATGCATGCAAGGCAAGCACTCTACCACTGAACCACCTTCCCAGCCTTGGAGTATTATTTATATAATCATAAAACTGCATTTTATGTGTATAGCATAGGCTCAGCGAAGATACTTTCATACTATCGTATAGGAAATGCATACTTTTCCCATACATAGAACATTTTACTGTTAGTGATAATCAATCAATCTACTAAGACAGGAAAAACACTGGACCAAAATATGGTAACCTGAGTTTTCAATTTGTTTTTTTGTTTTGTTTTGTTTTGTTTTGGTCAGTTGTAAGACTTTGGATTCAGGACCTGGCCACTGTCTCTGAGCTCTTTGGCTCAAAGCTATCACTCTACCACTTTGAGCCACAGCACCACTTCCAGTTTTCTGGTGGGTAATTTGGAGTCTCACAGACTTTCCTGCCCAGGCTGGCTTCAAACCATGATGTTCAGATCTCAGCCTCCTGAGTAGCTAGGATTATAGGCATGAGCCAACAAGGCCTGGCTAAGTTTTCAATTTGGACTAAGTAGTCTGAGTTTTGTGAGCCTCACTTTGCTTACCTGGTAAATGGAGATCTTTTTTTGTTAATTCTTTTTCCTTGTCAGTTCTAGTGATCAAAGACTGAGCAATATACATTCCGGACAAATACTCTACCACTGAGCCCATCTTGTTGTTTTTTCCCATGAAAATTTTCTTTTCAAAATTTGTCTGACAGGATCTTGCTGTGTATACCAAGCTATCCTCTAGATCATTTTGTAGACCAGAGTGGCACTTCTAAATGCAGGGATTACATTACAGGTGTATGTCACCATATCCAGCTCCTTTCTTCTTCATTTTTTTCTTTTTTAACTTCCTATCAGTCTTGCCTAAAGAATCTACAAACCTCTTTTTAATAAATTGAACATTTAAACAGAGGTTATTTTTCTCTAAATTAGCCTCTTAGAATAGATCTGATGCTCATTTAATAGTAACTTGCTCAGTAAATATATATTGAATGATTGAATCTTTCAGGATAAGTTATGTGTAAAGTAACTGAGTTTTTTCTAGGTAAGTATATACTGGAAGTGCTTTGCTAGTAAATACTCCTGTAGAATCATTTCTTAAGAGTATCTGCTATGCAGTATGAAACTTGAGAAATGCATTTTGGAATTTTTGTTTCCAGATTGATGAGGTCCTGAGACAGGAAGACAAAGCTGAAGCCATGTCTGGCCATATCGATCAGTTTCTCATAGCCACATTCATGCAGCTGAGACTCATCTACAACACACATATGGCAGATGAGAAGTTAGAGAAGGATGAGATCATCAAGCTGTACAGCTGTATCATCGGCAACATGATTTCGGTAAGGTCTTTGCAGTGAGGGAGTTTTCCTTTAGTCTCCTACCCAGTCAGCATCAGTGTGGATATCTCAGTGAATTCTGTGTCACTTAGTAAAATTTTCCATGAGTTCTATAGCAGGCTATTCACTAACTCTCTGAATATTGGGATATCTCTAGCTTGCTTTATTGTTAGAATAAAAGGTAGAATGCTTACTTGTCACCTAAAAGTCTGCTTCCTATCAAGTTCTTTTTTCTTTCTTCTTTTTTTTTTTCCAGTCCTGTGGCTTGAACTCAAGACTTGGGCTCTATCTCTGAGCCCCTCTTTGTGCTCAAGGCTAGTTATTGTTCTACCACTTGAGCCACAGTACCACTTCCATTTTTTTCTTTTTTTTATTGTGAAAATACCGTACAGAGGGGTTACAATTACATGGGCAGGATAATGAGTACATTTCTTATCAAGCATTGTTGCCTCCTCCTTTGTTTCCCCTTCCCATCTCTTCCCATCTCCCTCCCCCCACCCATTTTTTTCTGAGTGATTTATTGGAGATGAGTCTCACAGACTTTCCTGCCCAGGATGGCATTGAACTGTGATCCTCAAATCTCAGCCTCCTAAGTAGCTAGGATTACAGGCATGAGCCACTGGCAGCTGGCTTCAAGTTCTTTATTAAATATGGTAGTCCCTATTTTCCTTTTCACAAATAATTGTGCTTACATTAAAAATAGTATACTAGGAAAAAAGCACTCCAAATAATTCTGGCAATTACTGAGGAATCCCATTTGACAATTTTAAACCAAAACTCTGATGTCTTAAAAATATAGCTGGGCGCTGGTGGCTCACATCTGTAATCCTAGCTACTCAGGAGGCTGAGATCTGAGGGTCACGGTTCAAAGCCTGCCCGGGCAGGAGATTCTTATCTTCAATAAACCACCAGAAAATCGGAAGTGGCACTGTGGCTCAAGCGGTAGAGTACTCACCTTGAGCTAAAGAGCTGAAGGATAGTGCCCAAGCCCAGAATTCAAGCCCGACTGGGGGAAAAAAATTGTTCTGGGCATGGTAATTCATGCCTGTAATCCCAGTTTTGGGGAGGCTGAGGCAGATTTTCAAGTTCCAGGCCAGATGAACTAGTGAGATGGCTATTGCTAAACAATAAAAAAAAGTAAAAATAAATAAAAAACGGGCTGGGAATGTGGCTTGGTGGTAGAATGCTTACCTAATGTGCATGAAGCCCTGGGTTTGATTCCTCAGTACTACACAAACAAAAAAAGCCGGAAGTGGCACTGTGGCTCAAGTGATAGCGCAATAGCTTTGAGCAAAAGAAGCTTGGGGACAATACCTACAGTCTGAGTTCAAGCTGCAGGCCTAGCAAAAAAATAAAAGAAACAAAAATACATATATTCATGTACTAGAATATATCAGACATATTTGTCTTCTTTCTTCTGTGGGCACTGTCCCTGAGCTTATATGCTCAAGGCTAACACTCTACCACTTTGAGCCACAGCACCACTTCTAGCTTTCTGGTGGTTGATTGAAGAGTCTCACAGACTTTCTTGCCTGGGCTGGCTTTGAACTATGATCCTCAGATCTCAGCCTCCACAGTAGCTAGAATTATAGGCATGAGCCACCAACACCTATATTTTGAGTTTTAACCACCCTAACATAGTTAGGATTGGATAGCTGTTTCAGATAGAGAGCCTGGCCCGGGAAGCCTCCACTGGAGTACTAAAAGACCTGATGCATGGCCTCATCACCTTAATGCTGGATTCCCGGATTGAAGATCTGGAGGAAGGACAACAGGTGATCCGTTCTGTGAACCTCTTGGTGGTGAAAGTTTTGGAGAAATCAGACCAGACCAACATCCTGAGGTATATTTGAATCTCTGCAGAAAAGTCCAAATAGCCTCTCCTTTGTTTACAAATGAAAATGAGAAAGTCAACTATAAATTAAGTCAACTATAAGTTCATATTTTTCTAATAAGTTGGCTTATTATTCTTATTTAGGAGCCAAAGTGTTCCAGTCTGAGACTATAGTTTAGTAGCAACTCAGTAGATGACTAATACTATGAGTTCTCTAGAATGGACTATGAAATGTATCAGTTCTCCTAGCATATGCATTTCAGGTACATTTCTCTCTGGTCTACCAATGACACTAAAAACCAGATAACTTTACCATAGTAAGAACTTAGTGATTTTTATTTTTAATAACCAAATGGTAAATAATCATAGATGGATCCTTAGCCATGAGTTCTCAGTTTACTAGATGGATAGGGAATATTCATAGTTGGCCTTTCAATGATTTGATTGTATTATAATGAAGTCTTGAAATATATTCATGTTGTTATGTTGGTATGTTTGTCTTTCCAGTGCCCTACTTGTTTTGCTCCAAGATAGCCTGCTAGCAACAGCCAGTTCTCCCAAATTCTCAGAGCTTGTTATGAAGGTGATGTTGAAATTACTTTATCTCTTTTTCTTTTCAAATATACCATTACTTTGTTAGACGTATAAGGAAAAAAAAATTGAGCTTAAAACATTGAAATAAACTAAGACATATCTGAAAAGATGTAATTGGCAAACCTAGCATAGTGGTACACACTACTGTAGTCCCAGCACACAGGTGGCAAAGGCAAGAAGGTCATGAGTTCAAGGCCAGTCTGCGCCCTGTCTCCAGTGAGACACAGTGAGATGGTCTCATATACATGTGTATGTATACATATAAGCCCCAAGGCCAGGCTAATTTGAGCTCTTTTGCTCAAGGCTAGTGCTCTACCACTTGAGCTTGAGCCACAGCTCCACTTCTGGGCCCCTCCCCTCTTCCCCTTCGCCCCCCCCCCCGCTTTTTTTTGTGGTCAACTGGAGATGAGTCTCACAAACTTTCCTGGTAATACTGGCTTTGAACCATGATCTTCAGATCTCAGCCTCCTCAGTAGCTAGGATTACAGGCATGAACCATTAGTGCCTGACTAATAAGTAAATAATTTTTAAAAAATAAAAATTCCAGCCGGGTGCTGGTGGCTCACTCCTGCAATCCTAGCTACTCAGGAGGCTGAGATCTGAGGATCGCGGATCGCGGTTCAAAGCCAGCTCGGGCAGGAGACACGTTGAGACTCCTGTCTCCAATAAACCACCAGAAAACCGGAAGTGGCGCTGTAGCTCAAGTGGTAGAGCTCTCGCCTTGAGCTGAAGAGCTGAGGGACAGCGCCCAGGCCCAGAGTTCAAGCCCCACAGCCAACCAAAAAGAATAAATAAATAAAAATAAAAATTCCCCTTTTGCCAATTTATACCCTGAGCTCAAGCCTAAAAATTTTTGGCCTCACACAGCTGTATTGTAGATATTTTACCAATTCTCCTAGATTCAAATGGCAAGAAGTTTGATAGGACAGTTTTTAATTTCTGAGGGGTAAAGATACATGGCCCTATAATATTTCAGTCTCTTAATTAGAGACTCTGAATGAACGTATGTATAATATTGTAAGTCTACTACATGATAATAGTATAAGAAATCTTAGATTTAGTTAAACAATTTAAATTATTCTATTTTCAAGTACCAAGAAACCCAAAATGGAATTTCCTTTTTTTTTTTTTTGGTACCAGTACTTGAACTCAAGGCCTTATACCTTCACTTAAGGCTGGCACTCTACTAATTGAGCCACACCTCTTCTTCTGGCTTTGTTTTTGTTTGTTTGTTTGTGGGGTTTTGGGTGGTACAGGCTGAATTTGAACCATGATCCTCAGATCTCAGATTCCAGCCATGAGCCAGTGGTGCCTGGCTCATTTTCTTCATTTAAGCAGTTTCCTCTGAACATTGTCTTAAGATTGCCTTGTTTCTTCTTTATATGTGCTATTCTTTCATACTTTGTAAGATTTGGCTTCCCATTCCAGGATCTTTTTGCAGTCTTTGTTAAATTTGAGCCTGGTGTTAACACCTTGCTGGAATGAACAGTTGTCCTCTAAACCTTTTCCTGATGCACCTATTCAGTGCAGATGATATACTTCTTCCTGTAAACCTGGACTATGTCAACCTGCTGACCTTAGACCTAAGTAATGCCCTCACACAGCCTAAACTTCACCATCCTTTGGAATGGGCAGAAATTTCTGCCCCAGCTCTTTGGCAAGAGGGCAAGATACCTTCTTTACCACATTGAATTTTTTTTTGTTGTTTTTTATTTTTGTGGTTGTGGGTCTTAAACTCTGGGCCTGGGCACTGTCCCTCAGCTCTTCAGCTCAAGGCTAGCTCTCTACCACTTGAGCTATAGCTCCACTTCCGGTTTTCTGAGTAGTTTATTGGAGATAAGAGTCTCACGGGCTTTCCTGCCCGGGCTGCCTTTGAACCATGATCCTGAGATCTCGGCCTCCTGAGTAGCTATGATTACAGGTGTGAGCCATCGACACCTGGCTGAAAAACTTAAAATACATTTTCACAATATTAAATGATGGCCTCCATCTCTGGGAGTGTGGGAAGAAAGAGTAGGGATGGATGGTTAGAAGGATGACTTGTCCTACTTCAGTGAGTAACACAATTGAGATGATGTTTTCTGTTCTAGTAGCTGAGAAGATCCACATTTATACACTGCCCATCTTTTCTGAAGTGAGCTATGAACTTGGGAAGGATAACAAATTATCCTCATTCTTCAGTCACTTCTAACTATGTTTCTTTTTTTCAATAGTGTCTCTGGAGAATGGTTCGACTATTGCCAGACACCATCAACAGCATTAACCTAGACAGAATTCTTCTAGATATCCACATTTTCATGAAGGTGTTCCCTAAAGAGAAACTGAAGCAATGCAAAAGCGAATTTCCTATAAGGACCTTAAAGACCCTCCTACACACCTTATGCAAATTAAAAGGACCCAAGGTGAATGAGAACAGCAACTGGTCCCTAAAGAGATCATAGAAGAACATCATGGGAAAGGCATTGCTACTATTTGAATGTGCTTGTCTCCCTCAGATCCTAGACCACCTCACAATGATTGACAATAAGAATGAGTCCGAGCTGGAAGCCCATCTCTGCCGGATGATGAAGCACAGTATGGACCAGACTGGCAACAAGTCTGATAAGGAAACAGAAAAGGGAGCTTCTCGAATAGTGAGTGGCCTGACTTGCAAGGTGAAAGTTTAGGGACTGGTATTGTCATTCTCTTGTGGTGCTTAACCATTTCCATTGTAAAGTTCTAAAAATAAGAAATAATTATGTGTTTTGGGGCCTCAAGGAAAGTTTTCTATGGCCCCAAAGCATTGATCCTTAGATAAATTCACTGTGGGCTCTATTTAATTGGAGAGATAGACCAGTTTCTCCATCATTAAGTGAGGGGAAAACCTGACTGAAGGCTCATCATGTTGATGGTTCTGCTGCAAACCTGCAGGACTGATGCCTCCTCTCCCTACGGAACTTAGCAGGTCCAGAATTTGAGGTACTTTTCTGTAAAGAGCTTATCATTAGCTCCTAATTAATAATTCAAGTCAAATCAGCCCACCTTTGTGCCTTTCATTTTTCAGGATGAAAAGTCATCAAAGGCTAAAGTAAATGATTTCTTAGCAGAGATTTTTAAGAAGATTGGCTCCAAAGAGAATACTAAAGAGGTAAGAAGGAAAGAGTTAAGACTAAGGGGAGAGGGGCTGGGAAGGTGGCTCAGTGATAGAGCACTTGCCTTGCATGCATGAGGCCCTGGGTTCGATTCCTCAGCACCACATATGCAAAAAGAAAAAAAAAAGCCAGAAGTGGCACTGTGGCTCAAGTGGTAGAGCGCTAGCCTTGAGCTGAAGAGCTGAAGGACAGCACCCAGGCCCAGAGTTCAAGCCCCATGATTGGACCCAAAAAAAAAAAAAAAAAGACTAAGGGGAGATGCTTTGTGGAAAAGGAGCACTAATACATCCGTTCCAACTTCTTCCTTTTTCTTATTTATCAGGGTTTAGCAGAGCTATATGAATATAAGAAGAAATACTCAGATGCTGATATTGAACCATTTTTGAAAAATTCCTCACAGTTCTTTCAGAGTTATGTTGAAAGAGGTCTTCGGGTGATTGAGATGGAGAGGGAAGGCAAAGGCCGCATTCCCACTTCAACAGGTATGGATGATTTTCTTTGAGAGTTCCAGGAATGAGCTCAAAATAGCTCCCAGCTTATAAATCTGTCAAAAACTAATAAGTAGCCAGGTGTTTGTGGTGGCTACTCAGGAGGCTGAGATAAGAGAATCTTAGTTCAAAGCCAGCCTAGGCAGGAAAATTTGTAAGACTCTTATCTCTAATAAACTACCCGAAAACCAGAAGTGGCACTGTGGCTCAAGTGGTAGAGCTGAAGAGCTGAGGGATAGTGCCTGGGCCCAGAGATCAAGCCCCATGTCCATCAAAAACAAACAAACTGATAAGCTTTGATATTCCCTTTCTCAAACCTGCTCAATTTGTACTCTTCTCCATCTTGGTCCCTCTAGTTTTTGATAGATTCAAAGCTTTTGGTCTTTCCTTCTCTTGTCAGGAAAGGCTTTTGCCTGGATCTGGAAACCACATGTAGGATCTACCCAAACTTCTCCTTACCTTCTTTCTGTTACCATGGCAGACAGAGTACTGCCTTTCACCTAGGCTATAATAACACTACCTTCCTACCTTCCTTCCCCCACTAATTTGCCTCCCTACATTCATTTCCACAGAGAGCATCAGAATGTGGCTTCTCATTATTCATTATTTAGAAATCTGCATATCACTGGAGTAAAAGCTCTCCAGAGTCTCATGTTGTCTGATATCTTTGACCACATTTTACTACACTGCGATTCCACTAATCTCCTTGCTTTTTCTGGAGTATTCAGGGACCTTGATGCCTTTGCCCTGCCTTTGTAGGTGTTTTTGCACTGCTAGCTCCCTTCCTCTTTCAGATCTTTGTCTCTGCTCACTACTAACCTAACATATGACACAGCATCTATTAGATCAGTTGTTTGTCTTCGGATTTTAAAGCGTAAGGGAAGGATTTTGTTGTTGCCTGCAACAAAATATTTGTTGAAGCCAGACGCTGGTGGCATATACCTGTAATCCCAGCTACCTAGGAGGCTGAGATCTGAGGATCCTGGTTCAAAACCAGCCCAGGCAGGAAAGTCATGAGACTCGTATCTCCAATTAATCACCAGAAAACTGGAAGTGGTGTTATGGCTCACGTGGTAGAGCGCTAGTCTTGAGCTGAAGAGCTGAGGGATAGTGTCCAGGTCCAGAGTTCAAGCCCCACAACAGACCAAAAAAAATTGTTAAATGATATAAATTAGTGAATGAATATCCTAAGTTCAAGCTGAAATGTTACTATCTCCACAATAAATTATTTTTTAAAAACACTGAAAATTGGGCTGGGAAGGTGGCTCAGTGTTAGAGCGCTTGCCTTGAATGCATGAGGCCCTGGATTCGATTCCTCAGCACCACATAAGCAAAAAAGAAAAAAACCGGAAGTGGCGCTGTGGTTCAGGTGGTAGAGCGCTAGCCTTGAGCTGAAGAACTTAGGGACAGCGTCCAGGCCCAGAGTTCAGGCCCCACAACAGGACCAAAAAAAAACACTGAAAATTACTGCTCTCAATCTAGTGGCAAAGGAAAATGAAAGAGGTTTTAGTTAGAAAAAGCTGCCACAGCCTTCAACCAGATAGAGCCAGCTGCAAAAGCCCCCTGGTAGGGCAGAGTTCAACTGTCACATTTACTCTGTGTTAAGGTTTTGTCCAAGTTCAATCAACTGTACCTACTATTCAATTTCAGAGTTTGTTTGCCCTATGTGGGTTTCTGATTCAGGTCACATTCTCTTTGCATGTCTTTCTCAGCTAAAGCTTCATTTCCACTCTTAACCAGTTGGAATATTCCTTGTTTTTGACACCTTATATTACTTCTCTCCAAGAAACTTTTTTTGGGGGGGCAGGGAGTAATGGGGTTTTCTTGAAGATGGGGAGCAGAGTGTGTGCACATATTTATATAGAGAAGGGCCTCTTTCTCTCATTTTTCTCTTCTTAAAAAAAAAATTCCTTCTTTGCTTTTTCCCTGTGTTACACTTCTATTTTTTTTTTCTTCCATTTTTCTTTTGGAAGAATAACAAATTTATGTTGATGTAAAATTGGCATTCATGTACACTTATACAACCACTTTGGAAAGCAGTCTGGAGGGTCCTTAGAAAGCTAAAGATTGACCTCCCTTATGACCCAGTCATACCACTTCTAGGCATCTACCCTGAACAACAGGAACCAATATACAAGGACACGTGCACCTCCATGTTTATTGCAGCACTGTTCACAATAGCTAGGATATGGAAACAACCCAGATGCCCCACCACAGATGAATGGATCCAAAAACTGTGGTATCTATACACAATGGAATATTATACAGCCATTAGAAATGACAAAATAATGGCATTTGCAGGGAATTGGATGGAGCTAGAAGGAATCATGTTGAGCGAGGTAAGCCAAGAGCAAAGAGACAAATGGTACATGGTCTCCCTGATAAGTGGATGCTAAATCCAAAATGTTAGGTGATACAACAAAATTAACAGGACTTAAGAAACAAAGAACTCCCACTCATCTGGTCGAACCACTACTAAATATCCCCGTGCTGCTGATCACATGTATGGTATGTATGTGTACACCACTATATGTTATAGACGTGATAGACAATTTGCTCCAGGAAAGTTAGAATGAACTTGTGACTTTAAATGAGCATCATTATTCCACAATACTGTGAAATTTGGGAAATTATGTAATCATTTAATCACAATTTAAAAAAAAAAAAACCTTGGGGAAGGTAGGGAGGGAAGGGATAGTAGGGGGAAAACAATGGAGGGGGTAACAATGCCCAATAGGAAGTGCACTCATTCATTACCTTACTCATGTAACTGTAACCCTCTGTATAGTATCTTTATAATAAATAAAATAAAATTGGCATTCATGCCAAGCACTGATGGCTCATACCTATAATCCTGGCTACTCAGAAGGCTGAGATCTGAGGATCTCATTTTAAAGCCAGCCTGGGCAGGAAAGAAAGTCCGTGAGACTGATAAACAAAAAAGGCAGAAGTGGCACCATGGCTCAAGTGGTAGAGTGCTAGCCTTAAGCAAAAGAAGCTCAGGGACAGTGCCCAGGCCTAAAGTACAAGCCCCAGGATTGTTGGGGAGGGAAATTGGTGTTCTTGTTTCGTGGTACTGAGAATCAAACCCAGGAACCCAGGGCCTCAATGTATGTAAGACAAGAATTATATCACTGAACCCAAGTTATTTTTCAAATGTTGTATTTTATGATTGTTCCCTCTCAGAAGTTAAGGACCTGAAATTGATTTTCTTGTTCTTGTTTTGGTTTAGTTAATGGTTTTCCTTCTCCTCCCAGAACATTGATCTTTGTGACAAGGTTATTACAAATACTCTAAAGCTAGACACCGCAGCATCTCTCTGTGTCCCTCATAAGGACCTCTTAAAGGTCATAGGGCCCACATAGTTCTTTACAGCAAAGAGCTCCCAGGTTTATGAACTGGTCTAAATTTAATCTGAATCTTCTTTTTTTTTTTTTTCTTTTTGCCAGTCCTGGGGCTTTGACTTTGGGTCTGGGCACTGTCCCTGAGCTTCTTTTGCTTAAGGCTAGCACTCTACCCCTTGAGCCACCATGCCACTTCTGGCTTTTTGTATTCATGTGGTACTGAGGAATTGAACCCAGGGCTTCATGCATGCAAAGCAAGCACTCTACCAATAAGCCACATTCCCAGCCCTTAATCTGAATCTTCTGCAGATTTAAGGTGCACAGGTGTTTTAGTTGGGCTCTTCTAATATACTCTGCAGTAGCTCAGGTCTTTTGGATTGCTCAAGTCAACCCTGTGATTCCTGGAATACCTTTTGCATAACCAGGGTGTGGTTGGACTGTCCAACTTACATTCTACCTGTCTACTAATCCTTGAAATTCTCTTTAAATTTATCTTGTATATTTGAGAACACCTTTTATCACCAACTCCAGATAAACCTTTGTTGATTGCTTTGGTTTTGAGCACAATGAAGAGCCTCCAGAGATTTTTGTGTGTGGGGGTTTTGGGGTTTTTTTTGTTTCGTTTTTTGCTTTTGCTTTAGGGATTAAACCCAAATCCTTATGGTATTTACTGGTTACACCACCAGCCCTGGAAATTTAGTTTTTATTTATTTTTATTTAGATTTTATTTATTTTTATTTGAATTCAGGGCCTCATGATTGCTAAGCAGATAGTCTACCACTTGATCCGTACTAGCAGTTCTTTTAGCTGGATCCAGATGGAGACTCATGCATGTTTTGCCTAGGGCCAGCTTTGAACTGTGATCTCCTACCTACAACATCTTGCATAGTTCAATTATACTCATGCACTACCATGCAGGATTGGTTTATTGGTTGAGATGAAGTCTTGGTAACTTTTTTGCCCAGTTGTCCTTGAACTACAGTCCTCCCAATCTGTGCCTTCTGAGCAGCTGGGATTACAGATATGAGCTACTCTACCATTGGAAATTGGTGTTCTCAGTGGCAGATTAAGCAAAGAAGTCTGGAAATGTGGTACATGTACATATCAATATTGTTTATATTTTCCTCTCTAGGCATCTCCCCTCAGATGGAGGTCACATGTGTGCCTACCCCCACAAGCACAGTGTCCTCCATAGGTAACACTAATGGAGAAGAGGTGGGACCATCTGTCTACCTGGAAAGGCTAAAAATCCTCCGACAGCGGTGTGGCCTGGACAACACAAAGGTACTCCTCCTTCCTTCTATGTGGGTCTGGAGGACTGCAGGTCAGGGGCAGGCTAGCCCAGAGGGAGTCGCTTGGCCCTAGTGCATCCCAGCCTGCTTTCCCTGAACTTACGTGGTGTCTGTTTTTCCCTCACTAGCAAGATGATCGGCCTCCGCTGACCTCTTTGCTCTCCAAACCAGCAATCCCCCCAGTGGCCTCTTCTACAGACATGCTGCACAGCAAGCTCTCCCAGCTGCGAGAGTCACGGGAGCAGCACCAGCACTCAGCCCTGGATTCCAACCAGACCCACTGTGCCGGAACCCTGACCTCCTCTTCCACAACCAACATAGACGACTTGAAAAAGAGACTGGAGAGAATAAAGAGCAGTCGCAAATGAAGCTGCCCATCCTCCGCACCCTGCAGCTTTAGTTTACTAAACTAGAAGCCCTGTAGTGTGAAGTGGCCGCTGCAGGCCTAGCATACGTACACAGACTGGTCGTAAGTACTCAGCAGCGTGGACGTGGACGGGGACAGGGACGGGAAAGAGCGCAGGGCACTGGGCTGGACAGGGCGGCGCTCTGTGCCTCCCATCTGCACAGCATCACTGACACCACCTCCGCTTCCACCTCTAGAAGACTGTCGTGGATTAGCTTAGTGTACAGACTGAAACAGCTGCCCTCAGCTCAGACTAGGTTCCATATCCTCCTCCTTTTGTTTTCTTTTTACTTGCTCATTTGTAAAATTGTCCTAATCTTTCCTAGCTTTTAACTATTAGAAACTCTTTAATAGTTTTCCGTTGAGTTTGTGAGCTCTTCTCTCTGTAGCCCTGAAGGGTCACTGTATTCTGTATGAATGCATGGCATGAGACAACTAATTTAAGAGTCTTTTATAAATAAAGTTTGCATTAACTATACCTGTTTCCCCAAGTGCTCCATATTCCATATTTGTGACAGCTGGCACCTCTGTATGCCACCACGCCTCCCCCCCCCGCAGGACTGCTGGATGCTCAGCCAGCGAAGGGAGCACCTGCCTTCCAAGCACTGCCTTCTCTTGGCGCACACCCTCCAAGCCATGTCACTCACTGCAATAGGAGAGACTCGCTTTTCTGCTTTTCCCATGCAGTTCCTATGGAGTCAGGAGCTCTCACCTTTCCTCAGGTGAGGCTTTGGTTGACTTCCCCCAGTCTCCCAATGTTCTCTGGTAGTTCCAAGGAACTCCTGGTATCAGTCACTTAGATGCTCAAGTGGACATGAGATTGCATTGGCTGGCCTATAATGGTTGCCACCCCATAAATGGATCAGTGAGAATTTAGTCCTTTCCCTCCCATCTTGAGGCTCTGTTTGTCCAGACTACCAGTTGCTTTATACCTGATCTGAAGACTCACCTCTGGGGTAAATTCCACAGCAACTGTGTCCACAGTCAGAAAAACTCCTTACAACTAAGAAGTTCTGGGTGCCAGGGGAGGCTTCGGCAATCCTAACAACTTTGACTTTTAGCCCACCATCTATTCAGCTGGTGTTCAAGAAATTAAAGACTGACATGAAACGAATCCCCTCTTGGCTGTCCATCAAATCAGTCTTCCTTCCCTTGGTTCCAGGCATAACTTTTTTTTTTTTTTGTCAGTCAGTTGTGGGGCCTGAACTCTGGGCCTGGGCACTGTCCCTCAGTTCTTCAGCTCAAGGCTAGCACTCTACTACTTGAGCCACAACACCACTTCCGGCTTTTTCTGCTTATGTGGTGCTGAGGAATCAAACCCAGGGCCTTATGCATGCAAGGCAAGCACTCTACCACTGAGCCACCTTCCCAGCCTCCCAGACATAACTTTGAAGTTATCTCTAAGCTGCCCAGAGTTCACCTTGCTTTTCTCCCTTATAGGACTTCATGGAAAGAGGTAAGTGTTCATGACAAGATAGGAATTTGCAGCTGTAGAAGGACCAATTTGGGCCATAGTATTTCCCACCCAGCAGCAAGATTTGGTTTCATCTGTTCATCTGCATATCGCACATACGTATTTGACTGCACTGGGTCTAGAGTTAGAAAAGCTCATTAGAAAACTCCAAGATCTCAAAGCTTGCAACACTGATGGTGATGTTGAGATATAAAAATGTGTGTTCTTGTTTAAAAAACAGGTTCTGGAGCCAGGTGCCAATGGTTCAAGCCTGTAATCTTAGCTACTCAGGAGGCTGAGATCTGAGGATCACAGTTCAAAGCCAGCCTAGGCAGGAAAGTTCATGAGACTCTTATCTCCAATAAACCACCAGAAAACTGGAAGTGGCACTGTGGCTCTAGTATTAGAACACTAGCTTTGAATTTTCTTTTTTTTGGGGGGGTCTGGTCGTGGGGCCTGAACTCTGGGCCTGGGCACTGTCCCTCAGCTCTTCAGCTCAAGGCTAGCGCTCTACCACTTCAGCCACAGCGCCACTTCCGGCTTTTTTCTCTTTGCTTATGTGGTGCTAAGGAATCGAACCCAGGGCCTCAGGCATGCAAGGCAAGCGCTCTACCACTGAGCCACCTTCCCAGCCCTAGAACACTAGCTTTGAGCTGAAGAGCTAAGGGTCAATGCCCAGACCCAGAGTTCAAGTCCCATGACTGACCCAAAAAAAAAAAAAAAGGGTCTGAGTGTTCTTCTTTTCAGAGGGATTGAACTTGAATTTTATGCTTACTCAGCAGATCTCTCTACCACTTAAACCATTCTCCAGCCTGGCTATTTTGCTGATAATTTTGGAGATGGAATCTCGTGGATTTTTTTTCTGCCCTGCGCTGGCTTCAAACCACAATCCAGATCTCACCCTTCTTAGAAAGCACAATCCACCTTGCTTAGCAGTGCATTCGTTCTGAATCCCTTCCACCATGCTCTGGTTAAAATTCTGGGTGACAGAGATACTGCAAACTCACTGAAGTTTCACTGCATTTTTTTTTAATCCTGCTTTATGGTCAATCTAAATCAAAGAATAAAAAGAACTCTATCCTAATTCTCTGTTGCTTCATGTAGTGAAAGGTGAAAGACTGTGTGTGATGGGCCATATCTATAATCACAGCACTTGGGAGACTAATGCCAGCCAGGGCTACATAGTCCATGAGACCCATCTCCAGAATTACCAGCAATAAAAGCCAGACTGGAGATTTGGTTCAAGTGATAGAGCACAAACCAAGTTAAGCCTGAGGCCCTGAGTCTAAACAACATACTGCCAAATAAAGAAAAAGATCCCGCGGGGCTGGGAAGGTGGCTCAGTGGTAGAGCGCTTGCCTTGCATGCCTGAGGCCCTGGGTTCGATTCCTCAGCACCACATAAGCAAAAAGAAAAAACCTGGAAGTGGCGCTATGGCTCAAGTGGTAGAGCACTAGCCCAGGCCCAGAGTTCAGGCCCCACAACTGGACCCCAAAAAAAAAAAGAAAGAAAGAAAAGGATCCCTTTTGCACTTATTCAAGTTAATTGAAGCTCATCAGCTGAGAATGGTAACCACTGTGCTCTTCTCCCGTCTTACATCCGCGTGGCTCAGCCTCCACGAAGTATGAACAGGTGCACGTTTCACGTGAGTTGAAACTCACTGTCACCTGTGTTTTAGGCTGCAGTGGCCTCTGCATCATAAATGTCCCAACAACGCCCATGGTACTCTATAACTGAGGAACGTGATGGAGCTCTGTGGCCAGGCAGCAGTGGGGCACCCTATGAGTCCTGCCGATAGTAACCTGGAAGACAGCTGCCATAGGGCCCCCTTTGCAGTCCTGCACCATGGTTTCTTGTCTAAAGCCTTTACAGATCCACCAAACTCCCTCTAGCCCCTATTTTCCAGACAATCTCTGCTAAACACTGTTAGAATTCTAGGAAACAGCTGCCCTGTACTATCAACGCTGTTTGTGGGAGGAAAGAGGAAGTGACCAGTAAAGGGCCTTTAACCATGCCAGGGTAGATGCCTAGGCCAATTGGCAGACAGTGTTGGGAGTCAAAACATCAGTGTCTTTCGGAGTGCTTCCTGGGCAGCGGGCACTAAATGAGCTGTGGGACCTTTGTATGTGTAAAATACAAAGAAACAGGTTTGGGCAGGTCAAGTGGAGCTTTGTGCTTACCCCGTCTCTGCTTGGAGCCACAATATGAACCTGAGTAACTTAACACCTGAGTTCCCTTACTCCCAACTACCATTTCCCACAGTACTCCCAAAGGAAAGCATTTTCTAATGTGAGCCTCACTGCGGGGCATAAATTGGCCATTTTAATGATAGGAGGAAGGGGCTCCTCCTAGGGGCTTCTAGGAAAGTTAAGTAGAGAGAAGAATCTACTCTACTTTGTTTCCCTCTTTCTTGCCTCTCTTCCATGTCTGGCACAAGCTCTGACTTAGGCTTGGCAACAGAGCAGCCAACACCTCACTATGCTATGTTCTGAGCCCTCCTTGGCCCTAGCTGTGTGACTTTGGGCAAACTACTTCTCCAAATCCCACCTTACTTACCTCACTTCTAAGTATAGCCCCTATCCGTTGTGAGACTTAAATGAGATACCCCACTAAAGCCTGGATGGGGGCGTTCCTTCAAGTCCGGCTGTCCAGCAGCATTCCTGGCTGGTGCTGAGCCCAGCCCAGAACCTCTGCACCAACAAATGGCTCAGGGAGCTTGAGGCTCATTGATGAGTCACTTTTAATGGGAACTAGAATTTAAGAAACCACAAAAATAATTCTTTCACTGGATTGTCCTCTGTGATTGTTGCCAGGAGTGGCCCTCTATCCAAACCGCTCAGTGACCTTCTGTATCCATCTCTTCAAGCGGAACACGTGTGTGTAGAAGCCGTATTTCCCATCCCGGTCGCAGCCTTCTCCCCATGACACAATGCCTATTTGATACCAGCGTTGGTTATAGGGGTTCTGGGGAAGAGAGAGAACATTTCCAAAAGAGTCAAGTCCAAGGTCGTATTGGCCTTACCCAGCCAGGCCACTGATTCTGAAAACTCAGGTTTCCTCTTCACCCAACCATCCCCACCCCTGTGAGCCATATCCACCACAATGGTTTACCTTCATGATGAAGGGGCCTCCACTGTCACCTTCGCATGCATCCCCTCGCTTCCCTTCATCAGGCTTGTAACCTTGAGAGAGAAGCGCAGTGCTCAGAAGCCACTCCTTTCAGGAGTCACAGTCTCCAAGTATCCACCTCACCCCTTCTCTGACTTCCAGTTCTTAGTATATACTCCAAATCCAACTGTTACTATGTCTGGCCAGGTCCCTTAGATGCCAGATCCCTGAAACCCGACCATGCTAGTTTCCCTAAGTCTACTCTTGGTACCTGCAGTCCATTCTCAACCCCACAAGAAGGACTCAAAAAGCAATTTAAGAGCCAGGAACTGGTGGCTTATGCCTGTAATCCTAAATACTCAAAAAGCTAAAACCTGAGGATCACAGTCCACAGCCAGCCCAGGCAGAAAAGTCTATGTGATTCCCATTAGCCAGCAAAAGCCAGAATGGGAAGAGTGGGTCAAGTAGCACTGGCCAACAGTAAGCCAAGAGCACAAGAGAGTTCAAACCCAAGTACTGGCACACATAAAAAGAGCTAGAGCTCAATTGGTAGAGCTGTGGCTAAAGTGGTAGAGCTCCTTCCTAGTAAACACAAGGCCCCATTCAAGCCTCCCTATTGCCAAAGATAAAAATTAGAAAGCAGCCTGGTGCTGGTGGCTCACACCTGTAGTCCTAGCTACTCAGGAAGCTGAGATCTGAGGATCGCGGTTCAAAGCCAGCCTGGGCAGAAAACTCCGTGAAACTCTTCAGTTAACCACCAGAAAACCGGAAGTAGCAATGTGGCTCAAGTGGTAGAGCACTGACCTTGAGCTAAGGAGCTCAGTGCCCAGCCTCAGAGTTGAAGCCCCACAGCCAACCCAAAAAAAAAAAAAGCAAGTTAGAGTTCCAGAAAGCTGATGGTAATGACAGTTTTATCTAAAACTCCCACACAGCCTCTACAATACAAAACAACTACAAGAATATACACACCACCACACATGCAGCATAACTAGTATGTAGGAACAGCTAAACATCAGTGTCATTTGGTGTCTTCAATAGTATTCATAACACCAAAAGGTAATATAAGCATGAGGTTGAGAAAATATATCTTATTGATAGAAGCAAGCAAAGTGAATTAGGAATCTGGTGATTAACTCCAAATTCACATACAGACAAATAAATGGTTGAAAAAACGGAAGCATATCCTAATAAAACTGAAGCTTCAAAGATGACAGGGAAATCCTCAAGGGCAAAGAATTCTGATGGCATCTTTCCCATAGCAGCATGCAAAGTATGAATCAAGTTGGATGCCTGTGGCTCATGCTTGTAATCCTAGCTACTCAGGAGGCTGAATCTGAAGGATCCTAGTTTGAAGCCAGCCAGGGCAAGAAAACCTGTGAGACTCTTCAATTAATCAAGTGGTAGAGAGCTAACCTTGAGCAAAAAAAGCTCAGACAGGCAGTTCTCAGGCCCCGAGTTCAAACCCCAGTACTTACACATACACACACACACAACATACCAGTCATGTTCTTCAAAAAGTTAAAATATCAGTCTGAGAATGTGGCTTAGTGGTAAGAGTGCTGGTCTTGCATGCATGAAGCCCTGGGTTCGATTCCTCAGTACCACATATACAGAAAAAACCGGAAGTGGCCCTGTGACTCAAGAGTAGAGTGCTAGCCTTGAACAAAAGAAGCTCAGGGACAGTGGCGCAGGCCCTGAGTTCAAGACCCAGAAGTGGCAAAAAAAAAAAAAAGGAAAAAAAAGTCAAAATATGTAAGGTGGGAAGGCAAGGAATAAGTTCATAACTACAACTCAGGAAAGCCCATACCTGTGATCCTACTAGAATCTACTTACTAGTAGACAAGCTTCTTCCCACCAAGAGATGTATGGGATACTGCCAGTAAAAAGATTGAGCAAGGGCTGGGAATGTGTCTTAGTGGTAGAGTGCTTGCCTAGCATGCATGAAACCCTGGGTTTGATTTCTCAATACCACATAATCAGAAAAAAGCCAGAAGTGACACTGTGGCTCAAGTGGTAGAGTGGAAGCCTTAAGCAAAAGAAGCTCAGGGACAGTGCCCAGGACTGGCAAAATAATAATAATAATAGGATTGAGTAAGTGTCCTAATGAGTAGAAATAAATGCAACTAAAAACCAGTTAGAGAGGGGTTCAAAGACATGATTGAAAGGCTGTAAGGAGGCTGGCTGCCTCCGGGTTGCTGTCTTCTCTGTTTATCCACCTGCTGACACAAATTCCTTTTTTTTTTTTTATTTTTTGGTCAGTTGTGGGGCTTGAACCCTGGGCCTGGGCACTATCCCTCAACTCTTCAGCTCAAGGCGAGCACTCTACCATTCGATCCACAACACCACTTCCGGTTTTCTGAGTGGTTTATTAGCGATAGTCTCACAGAATTTCCTGCCCGGGCTGGCTTTGAACAGCGATCCTCAGATCTCAGCCTGGTAGCTAGGATTGCAGGTGTGAGCTACCAGCACCCAGCTCCAAATTCCTATCTTACCACACTTCGCTATAAAGTAGTTGTGCTTAACAACAATATAGGATCCTTAAAAATTCTCTTTCCTCCTTTCATTTAGACAATTCATCACATTTTTTCAAACTAAAAAGATTGGAATACTCAAAAATAATAGGCTTGAAGCAGCAATTTGAGGTCAGCCTGGGCCCTGCTGCTCTCTGACCCTGCTAAGCAGGTTCCTACCTCAGGAACCTGTGCACCTTTGCCCCTACTGACTCCTCTGGAGCACGTATCTCCCCCCGCCCCTCCGCCACCATGTGCCTGCTCACTCCTTCACTTCTTCCAGTCTCTCTTCAAACATCATCTTCTTTTTTCTTTTTTTTTTTT
>NW_012267341.1:1412028-1449586 GCF_000151885.1 Dipodomys ordii
AAAGGCTGTGAAACTCTTATCTCCAATAAGCCACTGAGAAAACTGGAAGTGGCGCTGTGGCTCAAGTGGTAGAGCGCTCGCCTTGAGCTGAAGAGCTGAGGGACAGTGCTCAGGCCCAGAGTTCAGGCCCCACGACCGGACCAAAAAAACAAACAAAAAAGAGTTTCACAGACTTTTCTTGCCCGGGCTGGCTTTGAACCACCATGATCCTCAGATCTCAGCCTCCTGTAGAGCTAGGATTACAGGTGCGACCAGTGCCCGGCCTCAAACATCATCTTCTGAGAGGGTTTTCTTGAATCTTCTCGGGCTGCTCTGTTTGGATGATCCTGGCCCCCTGTTCTGGCTCTTTACCCAGCTTCATTTTTCTTCAGAGCACTTATCAAGAATAAGATTCTAAAGCTCTTTACTGACATTCCTTCCTAGGAAGAATCTTCCTTGGGCTTGAACTCAGGGCCTGGGTGTTGTCCCTGAGCTTCCTTGCCCATGGCTGCTGCTCTACCACTTGAGCAACACCCTCACATCTAGCTTTGTGATAGTTAATTGGAGATAAGAGTCTCACAGACTTTCTTGCCCTGGTGTCTTTCTTTGAATGGCGATCCTTAGATCTCAGCCTCCGGAGTAGCTAGGATTAATTACTAGCATGAGCCTCCAGCACCGGGTAAAGACTGTGTGTTTTGGTCCCTATTGTGTATATTCCAATGCTGCTTGGGACATAGTAGGCATTTAAATAACTGCTAAATGAGTGAAAGAATGAACTAACTTCATGCCAACTACAGCCATGCTCACTATCTCATTTAAGCGTTACATGAATTCATGATATATATTCCTTCAAGAGGTTGTGCAACTTGCCAGCATCGTCTGCCTTGTAAGCACCTGCAGCTAGGAGCTGAGGTCTGGGCCTGGAACATGTCTCAGTCCTGCCACCCCTGGTCCCTGCTGTTCCCCAGACCCAGAAAACACAGACTTGCCAGCACAGAACATGTTGTCGGTGATGCGGATCCGGGTGGAGGCCTTGCACACTGGCCGCTCCACAATGGGCAAGTTTACCACCTGCAGGACACTGGGTTGCACCTCATTGACGCTGGTTGTCCAGGTCTCCCTCAGGTTGCCCCAGCCTGTTACCCGCCCTTTGTGTCCAGCCTGGAACAGCCTTTGAGGAAGGAAAAAGGGTCTAGTGAGAAACAATCCATCCAGGAGCTTCCTGGCCCTAACCATCATCTAAAACTCAGCCAGGTGCTGGTGGTTCACACCTGTAATCCTAGATACTCAAGAGGCTGAGATCTGAGGATCATGGTTTGAAACCAGACTAGGTAGGGAAGTCTGTGAGACTCCTATTTCCAAAAAATGTCAGAGGTGGATCTGTTGCTCAAGTGGTATCGTACTAGCCTGGAGGAAAAAAAAAAGTTCAGGGACAGCACCCAGGCCCTGAGTTCGAGCCTCAGAACCAGCACACACATACAAAAGAATCTGTGCTTATTACCTGACTTACATAACTGTAACCTCTCTATATCACTTTTATAATAACAATTTTTTTATTGTGAAAATACTGTACAGAGGGGTTACAATTACATGGGCAAGATAATGAATACATTTCTTATTAAGCATTGTAGCCTCCTCCTTTGTTTCCCCTTCTTATCCTTTCCATACTCTCAGTAACAATTATTTTTTAAATCTTAAAATCTAAAACTCCAGGGGCTGGAAAGGTGGCTCAGTGGTAGAGCGCTTGCCTTGCATGCATGAGGCTCTGGGTTTGATTCCTCAGCACCACATAAGCAAAAAGAAAAAAAGCCGGAAGTGGCGCTGTGGCTCAAGTGGTAGAGCGCTATCCTCGAGCTGAAGAGCTGAGGGACAGCGCCCAGGCCCAGAGTTCAGTCCCCACGACCGGACCCAAAAAATAAATAAATAAAATAAAATAATAAAAATAAACTCCAGGATGGGAAAGAACTTGTGCGTTCACTCCATGAAGGAACCTAGAAAGGAGAAAACCTTCTGAGCAGCCCGGAACAGCTCAGCCCCCACCTGGTCACTGTTTCTTTGTCCGGCAGGCACACAGGGTGAATGTGGTCAGTGAACGTGATGGGCTTCTTGAGCTTCAGCAGGGCAATGTCTCGGTCCAGGTTCTCCCTCCAGTTGTACCTGGGGTGGATGTGGATCTTCTCCAACATGGAGATCTTTTCTATGTTCCGCTCATACCTGTGGAGACCCCAGCAGAGAAACCAAGAGTCTACAATCCCTGCTGTGAGAGGCCCATGCTGTGAGGGGCAGTCAGTTCTCAAGGCGTGACGGTGGGTCACAGGAGGGCACAGGGCTGGCTTCTCCCTGGACAGCTCCTCCCATCCCATAGTGGCTTATTAGTCCTAATCCTCACAAGGTGCTGGCATCAGACCTGCCAGGCTGCCAGGGGTGGGCACAGGCTGGCTGCCCTGGCCAATCACTCTATATTTCCTTTTGTTGGCTATAGGGCTCAACCTGGATGTTGTTTCTGAACTCAAGTCTAGTGCTCTACCACTTCGAGCCACAGCACCACCTCTGATTTTCTGGTAGTTTATTGGAGATAGGAGTCTCATGGGCTTTCCTGCCTGGGCTGGCTTGGAACCGCCATCCTCAGATCTCAGCCTCCTGAGTGACTGGGATTAATGGTGTGAGCCACCGGCGCCCGGCACCACTCACTATTTTGAAGATTCCCACTCCAGCCCCATATCCCGATGGCTGGAGCAGAGCCGAGGACATGGCACGAGTTCACTCTCTGTCCCCAGTTCTAAGCCCCATCAGCACATGTCCTGGTGGGGACAGCTGGGGGTATACAGACACCCCACACGGCGCAGCTCCACCAGAGACCCTCCAGGGTGCACTCGGGCTAGGCCCATACCCACCGGCCACAGCTCCACACCTGGTACGGGAATGCTTGCCAATGCGCACCAGAACATCATTCTCGGTGAAGTTCTTGTCCCAGGGTGGGTACAGGAGGCAGTGGGCAGCTGTGAGGATCCAGCGGTCACTGATGAGGCTGGCCCCACACAGCAGCTCCTGGGGACTCTTTCGGAAAAGCATCACCTGCCTGGGAGAGGGGAGCAGGGTCACTGTGAGCTGGGGCACTGCCCCTCACCAGCCCTCCAAGCAGAAAGAAGTCCTGGGTTTGTAGCACAGCTGGGAAGATGAGGAGAGAGTAGGATGCTTAGCCAAAGCCAAGGAGGAGAGAGGTTCTAGCTGAGATACGCTGGGGTAGCCTGTAGCACAGGACACACCAGGGAGCGATGCCAATCTCAGCTTCTGAGCCGCCCACGATGCGCCCCTCGATGTAAGAATCCAGAAGCTCTGACTCCGTTTGGTCTTGCAGCGACTTCTTCTCAAACAGAGGCCGCAGGCCACAGTCTGCAGAGCGAGCCAGGCTATGAGGGGCCGATCCCCAGCCCCCAACCCCAGGCCCCTGCACCCAGCAGCAGCAGCGGCCTCACCTGCCTCTCCTGCTCCGAATGTGCTCTCATCAAAGAAGGTCTGGAATTCCTCCACCGTAGTGCGCCCTGAGATGGCCACGTCTCCATCCTCGCTGGCCTCCTCTTCCACTGCCTCCTCTGCAAGGGCCAGGACACTGGCTGAGCCTGAGCTAGGCTGGGCCATTCCTCACCCAGACCTTAGTTCTTCCAAATCTCCTGCCAGCCTTGGATGACACCTGGACCGGAGGTTAGCACATGCTCCTGGATCACTAGGTTACAACCTACCAGGGCCTTGATTTGTTTATCTGTAAAATGGGACTAGGACTGTCCCCTGCTGAGTTTCTCTGAGGCTGCATTGCAGTCACCCCAATTGCATATTCGGTAAGTTTGTGGGACAAGGGACAAGCATAACTGTTCTTGTCTTCCCCTCACCCCCAAACCTGTCCTCTTTTTCAGGTCCCCTGCCCGCCCGCTCACCACAGTAGTGGAGGTCACAGTACTCAAAGTCACCAGGCTGGTTTGCCACATAGCACCAGGCACCCTCCTGGTCTCCATCTGGGTTTCGGCAGAAGTTTTCCACCAGCTGCACCTCCGGTTTGAAGTCCTGGTCCTTGCTCAGGGCCTTGGCCTCTGTACTGGCCCAAGGCAGGCAGGGGGTCCCCAGCGCGGTCACTGCCAGCTGCCCCTGGTACTCCAGGCCACGTTCAGGGACACACTGTTCCAGTGCAGTGTCCGGAGTCACCTTGGAGCCTCCAGCCCGGGGAATCACCTTCGCAGTGACGTGTCCTTTCTGGCCTGGGGGAAGGAAGCAGAGGCTAGACTGGACAGAACCACACAGAACCATTTTAAGGCCTCTGTCTGCCTGACCTCAGGCTACAAACCTCTTTGAGCTTCAGTGTCTGCCTTTAAATAGGTTTGCTCTGTCTTGTAGGCTTGAGGTGATAAAAATATGCCACATAAATATGGAGCAATAATAAGCTAGAAATGGTGGTGATCAATAGCCCCCTGGAGTCGTTTCTGGTTTGTGTCCCGTTTGTTTGTGTGTGCTGGTACTAGGGCTTGAACTCAGGGCCTCACTCTGACTCTTAGCTTTTTCACTCCAGCCTGGTTTTGCTGGTTATTTGGAGATAAAGAATCTCTCAGATTTGTCTGCCCAAGCTAGCTTTGAACTGGGATCCTCAGACCTCAGCCTTCTGAGTAGCCAGGATTATAGGCATGAGCCAGTAGCACCTGACTTGGTTTGGTTTTTGAAGGAATCTATTTTAGTGGGGCTCAGGAAAGGCTAGGTGACTAAGGCCTATTCAGTAAGTCTTTGTGGACACATCAGGTTCATCATGCCTGTGATATATTTGTCATCAGTGTGTGTAGAGGGGACTGGCATCTAAAAAGTAGCTATTTTTGTTACAGTAAGTGGCAATTTATTAACTTTAAAAACCAATTTCAGAATGGAGCAATGGGTCCAAAAGGGTTACAGAGAGAATAAAGACTAGAACCTGTGTTTCATGGGTTAAATAATGGAGATGGATTCTTTACCCCTGCCCAGATCCACATGCTTTCCACATGTGATTTTTACAGGTAGGGAGTATTTCACATCTTGACTTTGGCTTTGATCATGTGACTTGCTCCAGCCAATGGAGTATAAATAAATAAGCAGGACTGACAGTCATGGTGTTTCTGCTCCATGCTTTGGGTATCTGCTGTCACCATGGGAAAGGCTTGCTTATGGATTTGTATTCTTCCAGCCTCTGCCCAGTGTGAGTGTTAAGTGGAGCAGATCTGGGCCCACAGCAGCCAAGCTCTGCTTGACCTGTTACCCAAAGCCAAACCACCCAGTGCAGCCCAACCAGTATTCGCTGACCCTACAGACACAGAGATGAGCATGGCTGAGAGTAGCCAAGAGGAGACATAAGAGATTATTGGTGCATCCCTGACATGTTGTAGAGATGTAAGACGTTAGCTTATTGGTTGTCTCCCTGACCTGTTGCCTGCCTACTCTGTTTTACAATGTTGCTATTGGCTCTAGTTGAGTAAGACACTGGAAAGAACAACTGATGCATGTGGAGCTGGAGCTGTATGAGGCTTTGCTCTGTGTGCTCAGAAAAGGACATGTGGACTGAAGTGGTCAAGGAGGGCTTCCAGGAGGAGAGGACCTGGACTGGACAGAATGTGGGTCTGGAATGAGGCACAGTTGGAAGCACAAGGAAGTCAATATTAGGAAGGAAAGGAGGAGCTCCAGGCAGCAGGCCCAGTGAGCTCTGAAGGCAGCAATGATCTTGATGCTCAGCCCAGGTTGCCAGACCCCACCATGGCCCCTGGGCCTTGGCCACAGACCACCTCGTCCCCCCAGCTCACCACAGACGGGGATGCTGCATTCCTCCCTGCGCACAGTGGGGTCTGTGGTGTAGCACCAGGGACCCGTGGTGCTGCCATCTGGGTTACGGCAGAAATTCTCCTGCAGCTCAGCCCCAGGGTGGGTGGTGGAGTTGATGCTGGAAAAGGAGATTGCTCAGCCAAAGCCTGGGTTTCCAGGCGGTCCTTGCCCCCATCAGCCCATTGCTGAGCAGGCCTGCCCACCACTCACTCAGGCTTGTGTGGGTAGCGACTATTCCAGAGTTGGCACTCGATGCCCGACCGAGTGACATTCACAGTCCCTCGATAGTTCATTCCCAGATCCTTGGCACAGTGACCTGCACAGATAGAGCCTAGGTCAGCATTAATTCCTCAGGATTTGTCCCCGTGACTTCAGCAAAACTCACTCCACCATCTCTAACCTGCATGTGTTCTACTCCTCCTTGGCACCCAGTGGCAGTGACCAGATACTCAGAGTGCCCACCGCATACAAGTGCAATGACAGGTGCCGTGCCAGGTGCTGAGGACACAGCCCTGAGTCACAGTCAAGCGAGGTGCCTGTCCTGGAGCAGTTCCTATTCAGGGATTCCTCCTGGCTGTTAACCCAGCCCTGGTCTTTCTGTGTTTGCTCCTAAAGCCCCAGGGCCTTTGCAAATGCTGTGTGCTCTGCTTGGAATGCTCTTAGATCTGTTCTTTGTGGTCTCCCACAAGGCCAGGTAAACGCTACTTCTGGGAAGGCTTCTCTGATTCTGCTATTTCCTTCTCTTGTAGGTTCTTGGCACCTGAAAACTTTCCTAGTAATCACTTTAGTGTTTTCTATTTTTCTTTCCTTGAGACGGTAAATTCCTTGAAAGTGAAAACTATTCAACACTGTTAAAAAACATTCCCAGCACTTGCCAGACAGGGTGGAGCAATCCCATCACTCAGGGGACTGAGGCCAGAGACTCTTGAACTTGGGGCCAGCCTGGGGCTACATAGTTAGACACTATCTCAAAAATAAATAAGTAAATATTGTAAACTAATTTTGTTGTTGTTCATGGGGCTTGAACTCTGGGCCTGGGCGCTGTTCCTCAGCTCTTCAGCTCAAGGCTAGCGCTCTACCACTTGAGCTCAGTACCACTTCCAGTTTTCTGGTGTTTATAGGAAATAAGAGTTTCACTGACTTCCCTGCCTGGGCTGGCTTTGAACCACGATCCTTAGATCTCAGCCTCCTGAGTAGCTAGGATTACAGGCGTGAGCCACCGGCGCCAGGCCAAAATTAATAATTTTTTAATAAAGAAATTAAACTGGGGCTGGGAAGGTGGCTCAGTGGTAGAGCACTTGCCTTGCATGCCAGAGGCCCTGGGTTTGATTCCTCAGCATCACATAAGCAAAAAGAAAAAAGCCGGAAGTGGCGCTTTGGCTCAAGTGGTAGAGCGTTAGCCTTGAGCTGAAGAGCTGAGGGACAGCGCCCAGGCCCAGAGTTCAGGCCCCACGACCGGACCAAAAAAAAAAAGAAAGAAATTAAACTGTGGTCAATGACTACCCAATGCCTGAAGTGCACAAAGCCTGTTGCTGACTAAAGATAGATTCAGAATGCTGTGGAGGACAGAGCAGCTCCCTGAAGGCTCAGGTTCAAGGTGGCACTTGAACTAGTTCTGGAAGGACAGTGTCAGTGGTAACTGCTCCAGGGAGGACCATGCTAGCAATAAGCCAGGAAGTAGAAACATCTGACCATGTGTGTAGATCAGCCCACTGTCAGAGTGTGTGTTATGAGTTTGAGTTTGGTACAACAGGAGATCTAGAAAGAGAAGCTAAGGATGGATCTGAAAGTTTTGCCAGCTAAGAAATCTGTCTTAGTCTGTGGGTGATGAGGAGCCATTGAAAGTTTGGTTGAAGGAACATGCCATGCTCATAGCTCTGATTAGATAGAGATATGGAGAATGAGGCCTTAAACATGAATTCCTTATCCATTCATTCCTTTGTTCCTCCAACAAACTACTAGACCAGAGTCACATGGAAAGTCACATCTTCACTCCAGGGACAGAAAGGCAATGTCAGGGGCTAGAGATGGCCAGCAGGGCCACCATTCCTAGTCCACCCCCTTCTCTTCTCTGGACTTTCCCCACATCCTGTCACCTCTCACCTTCCATACATTCCGTGAAAATTCTTCGAGTTTTCCTCACTGAATCACAAGCTGGAAAAGACCAGAAACACTTTTAGGATTGGTGTAGGGATAGGATGGGCAGAGTAAAATGAGATGACAGGAACAGAGAGATAGACTTTGGATCGATGGGAAGGAGGGAAGGAGAAATAAGAAAGAGAGGGAGGACGAAAGGAGAAGGGGAGGAGGAAAGGAAGGAGGAGAGGAGGGAGGAAAGGAAGGAGGAGAGGAGGGAGGAGAGGAAGGAGGGAGGAGAGAACAGGAAGCCAGGCAGATTGTGTACCAGTGGGAGAGAATATTCTCTAGGCCTCCCTTCCTGGGGTAAACCTTGCCTGGTACTCACCTGTGTACTTGGCCCAAAAGATATCCTGAAAAACAAGGTCTGGGCATGAGACTGAAGCATACACCCTCCCCTACCCCATTCACACATGCAAGGGCTTTGGAGAGGCGTATGCCCAGCCTCTTGCATTTTGCACAAGAAGAAGATGAATAAGGACAGCACAGGACTAAACAGGGCTCTCCCAGCTATAGGGTAGACTGGAGAAGAGAAAGCATTGGGGCTGCAGGGAGCCCAGGGACACTGCGGTCTTGAGCCCGAGGCTTCTGGCCTCACCTCCCCATACACCCCACCTCCTAATCATGGCATGGAAGGGATGAAAAGGCTCTTTCTGAGGCAGGCGCTGGTGGCTCACTCCTGTAATCTTAGCTACCCAGGAGGCTGAGATCTGAGAATCGTGATTTAAAGCCAGCCTGGGCAGGAAAGGCTGTGAAACTCTTATCTCCAATAAGCCACTGAGAAAACTGGAAGTGGCGCTGTGGCTCAAGTGGTAGAGCACTCGCCTTGAGCTGAAGAGATGAGGGACAGCACCAGGCCCAGAGTTCAAGCCCCATGACCAGGACAAAAAAAAGGGGGGGGGCTTTTTCTAAGGCCAGGTATCCCAGAGAGTCCCACTGTGGCTTGATGCTAAAGGCTGCAGTCTCCTGATTGCATGAGCCTCCCCAGGTGCTGAAGTCATGACACCTTCCAGGCACTGGGAGCCCCGAGAGAGGCTGGGGTGCCCAGTGAAATGGAGCTCGGGCCTGAAGTCATCACCACAGCAAGTAGCTGAGATGCTGCTTCTCGCCTCCCCAGTGGGCCTCCTGCCCTGGGCCCCTCAGGGGCCACCATCCCCCGGCAGGCAGGTGGCTCACTGTGGCACTGGTGGACTCCAGCGCCTCAAAGGCCTCTTCGTAGCTGCACTGCTCCTCCACGCACTCCCGCTCCAGGTTGCCCTTGCGCATCTCCTCCAGGAAGCCGGTGTTGGCTCTGCGGACCCGCTGGAGCAACGCTAGTGCTTGCTGAGGGGCCAGGAACACTGTGGTAGGAGGGGCAAGGGACTGTCACTCCAGCGATCTGGGTGACATTGGCCATCCTGGGCCGGGAAGCAAGCCTGGCCTGGCCCTCGTGGCTTCTACGAGATGATGTCTGGGACGAGGAAGTACCCAGAAAGCAGCTAAACATAGATCACTTGCTCCCTCTTTGTCATTGGTTGCCCCTGCCCACTCAGCAGACTGAAAGAAGCAGCCACCTTCCTCACAGCCCTGAGCACCTGACTCCTTCCTGAAGCTGGACTCTGGCCTGAGGCCTACCTAGGGGCCAGCCTGGTTACCCCCAGCCCATGGGCCTAGCCTGCAGCCCTCCATTCCTGCCTCCACTTCCAAGCAATCTCTTACCATGCTGGCTGTGTGCAAGGGTAAACAGGGCAGCCAGGGCCAGGTAGCCAGGTAGCCGCAGGCCTCCGACGTGCGCCATAACGTGGTCGGCTCCTGCGATCTGAGGGACTGTCCTGATCCCTCTGAGTTAATGATGAACCAGCATGAAGAAATCGGCGGCAAGGGAGAGGTCAGCGGGTCAGGGCCGTGGGGACAAGGGGATAGATCGTCTCCTGGCCCACCCCCCGCCATCCAGGAAGACAGACTTACCTGCCTGGACCAGGAATGGATGGTTTCTGGTGGGTGGGGCAGGCCCAGAGAACAAGCCATCACCTACCCCTTATTCCCGGATGCCTATGTGAACATGGGCTACCATAGCCACACACCCTTCCCTTCTCCTGGCTCCTTCTAATCTCAGACCATCAAAGGATTGTCTATGGGCCTGTTTTCTTATCTGTACAGTGGGAATAATACTTGGCCATGACATTACAGAAGCCCAGAAATATAGCATTTAATAATTAGTAGATTTACCAGGCACTGGTGGCTCAAGCTTGAAATCCTAGCTCCTTAGGAGGCTGAGATCTGAGGATTGAGGTTCAAAGTCAATCCAGGTAGAAAAGGCATGGACTCTTATCTTCAATTAACCAGCAAAAAGCCAAAAGTGGAGATGTGGCTCAAAGTGGTAGAGTGCCAGACTTGAGCAAAAAAGCTTTTGGAGGGGCTGGGAAGATGGCTCAGTGGTAGAGCGCTTGCCTTGCATGCTCAAGGCCCTGGGTTCGATTCCTCAGCACCACATAAGCAAAAAGAAAAAAGTGGCGCTGTGGCTCAAGTGGTAGAGCGCTAGCCTTGAGCTGAAGAGCTGAGGGACAGTGCCCAGGCCCAGAGTTCAGGCCCTACGACTGGACCCAAAAAAAAAAAAAAAGCTTTTGGACAACACCCAGGCCCAGAAATCAAGCCCCAGTACTGACACCAAAAAAAAAAAGTAAATCTATGTATTATAGTTACCATAATTACAACATAGTTATTGCAATTATTGTAATCACAATGAACAGATATGAGGAACAGACAGAAGTGTGGCCAGATGCATGGTTTCACCTCATCCTGTGATTCTGAGGGGTGGGTGGGGGATAAGAATTAGCCTCAAAGTGGCCCAAACTCTCAGCCTCTGGGGGCAGGTCCTCTTTCTCGTCCTTCCTGACCAAGGTGCTGTGGAGGTATGTTTGTATGTGGTAGCCGTTTGGGAGGGAGAGCTAAGGCTTTTCTTGGACCTTCTGTTGATCATCTCCCATTCCCTGTACCAGAACAAGGGCCAGTCTACTTCTCTAGGTCTCCCTGGTACAACTGCTTCTCACCCACGTGTCTGCCCTGGGATAGCCGAGGGACACTTCTGGTCCAACAGAGCTGTGGAGCCCAGCCTACTCCTGTCCCTCCCCTATTTCCTGTTTGCAAGGTAAATATTAGACGTGGGTCTAAGTAGGACAGAGGGACAAAGAGCAGGAACACAGGAAAGCACAGGTTCGTGCTTTGTCTTGCCCATCCTCAGACCTAGGCGGTCTGGGGTCATGTGTAGTCTGGGAACAGAGATAGGATTGTCAGCAAACTGGGGACCAGGGCGCACACAAATCAGCTTCATTTTACACACACACATACACACATTGGAAATTTCAATAAATATTGAGATTTAAACTTACAGTAATCTTCACTAGTCGTAGTAAGGTAGGTAGCTGACGTGTGTGTGTGTGTGAGCAGAGCTATGGAATCGGCTCTGTTGCATCCACTCTCAGCTCCTATGGGTACTCCCAATACCGTCAGGCAGCACTCCACTTTGCCTGGTTTTGTTTTTCGCCTTGTCTTGTTTTGCCAGTACCAAGGCATGAACAAGAGGCCTTGTGCTCTCACCTGTCTTTTTTCCTCATGTCTGGCTCTCTACCCACTTGAGCCACATATTCTGGCTTTTTGCTCGTTCATTAAAGGTAAGAATCTCACAGTGCCAGAGTGGTGCTGTGGCTTAAGTAGTAGAACACTAGCCTCGAGCACAACAGCTGAAGGACAGCACCCAGGCACTGAGTTCAAGCACCAGGACTGGCACAAAACAAAAAGAAGAAGAAAGAGGAGGAGGAAGAGGAAAGTGGAAGAGGAGGAGGAGAAGAAGTAAGAGAAGGAGGAGGAGGAAGAGAAGAAGGAGGGGGGGAGAGGAGGAGGAGAAGAGAAGGAAGAGGAAGCAGCAGCAGCAGCAGCTACTGCTCACACATTTGTATACCTGAGCTGGCTTTGGATCTCAGTCCTCAGATCTCAACCTCTAGAGTAGCTAGGATAACAGGTATTTGCTTGCTTTTGAGTGTCATGGAAATGGAAGCTTACAGCACAGATTGGTTTGTGTAGCCAAGCATGTCTCAGACAGACAGGTGCATGCCCAGCTCTTTTCTCTTTTTGTCAGTCTTGGGGCCTGAACTCTGGGCCTGGGCACTGTCCCTCAGCTTTTCAGCTCAAGGCTAGCGCTCTACCATTTGAGCCACAGTGCCACTTCCAGCTTCTTTTTTTGGTGCTTAATTGGAGATGAGTCCACTTGGGCTGGCTTCAAACTGTGAACCTCAGATCCCAGCCTCTTAAGTAGCTAGGATTACAGGCCTGAGCCAGTGATGCTTGGCTTCTTTTTTATTCTTTGCATATGAAAATCTTGACAATGAAAAAAGTAAACTTCTTCCCTTCATAAATGAAAGCTAGGTTGAGGAGGTTTCTATTGGACAGCCTCCATGTTTTCTTGGGTGAGCTAAGAAGATATGGTCCATCTTTCAGAAAGGATGGAGAATGTTACTTCTGCGAAGGTGGCTCTGGAAGGATCTAAGAGTTCTGTGGGACACCTCTATGGGTGCAAGGCCCTGAAGGCCCTGGTATATTCCTCCTTTGCTTCTAGGAATTGTGCTCCTTGAAACATTTCCAGGTCTGGCTGGTACCATGCAACCAAATACATCATTTAAGTCTCTTGTCACAAATGAACACTGCATGCTTAACAGCGAGTCCCATTTCCAGCTGAGAACAGCTCATGATGAGGGTTGTCTTTGTCCTTAACAAGCTAGCATCAGAAAAAAACAAAGAATGAGTAGGGCTAAGGCTATGCCGTAAAACTGTCTAATCACTGAAAGTAGTACAATTATGTTCCAAGATGTAGAACTCAAGAATGCTAGAAGATCAGATACGATTACATTGAACCAGTTCCAAGCCTAGTGCTCTACACGTTTTACAAAGTGGTTTTGTCTTTTTATATTTTTTTTAAAAAAGCTTACATCTTCAAAATTGAAGATACATCTTTACTTTTCTTTGAGCTGAAATTATGTCTCTTTAGGTGGCTAATTACCTTTTGCTTTTGCTTTCTTTTTTTTCAAGTTGATCAGCAGTTTTCTGTTTTGGTTTAAAAGATACAAGATAGCAGCTTGTGTCCTAGATGGTGCTTTCAGGGAGAACATGGACTCCTTTCTGCTTGGCCCTCATCCAACTTAAAAGTTTTCTTCCATTAAATCAGATAACATCACTCCAGCTTGTATTCTTGTCCAGGAGGCCACAAAACAAGGAACGAAAATTGTTCTCTAATGGCTCCATTCCTGAACAAGATTCTGGGAAATTGTATAACACCTGTGCTGTGTTTGAGCCTCATCATACTTGGCTTGAAAAGCACAGGAAGACCCATCTGTTTGACATTGAATCTGGAAGAATTATATTTCAAGAATCTACAACAGAGCTGAGCACCTGTGGCTCATACATGTAATTCTACCCACTCAAGAAGCTGAGATTGAAGATCGTGGTTTGAAGCTAGCCTGGGCAGGAAAGTACTTAAGACTCTTATTTCCAATTGACCAGTAAAAAGCTGAAAGTGGAGATGTGGCTCAAGTGGTAGAGTGCAAGCCTGTTGAGTGAAAAAACTGAAGAACAGTGCCTAGGCTCTGAGTCCAAGCCCCAAAACTGGTACAGAAGAAAAAGAAAATGATACCTGAGTGCATTCTATTAGTTAATGAGTGGTCATCATATGACATTGAATCTCTGGAAAGTAGCAATATACACAAAACATGAACAAAAAGAAAAATACAAATGACTTGTGTGTAACAAATGCCAGTACTGGGGCTTGAACTCAGGGCCTCGAACTCTTGGTTGGCACTCTACTACTTAAGCCATATCTTCAGTTCAGGTTTTTTTTTTTTGCTGGTTAACTGAAGATAACTCTCAAGTATTCCATCTGCCTGGGCTGGCTTTGAACTTGGTTCTCAGATGATCACAGTCTCCCGAGCGGCATGAGCCACAGGTATATAAGTATATAATTTGGTGAAATTTGACATTCATATACACAACTATGTTCCCAGACACCATTCTGGTTTTAGTTGTGTATTTTGGCACACTTCCAAATGACGTTTGCTCTAACCCCAGTATCACTGGCAGTATCAAGAGAGGAAAAAGTTCTCTGTGTGGGGAGCAGGGGAAGAAGGTGAGCATCTGGGATGGCTGTGGGTATAGATGCCCCTGCCCCCATGCAGCCCACTTGCTGCATGCAGTTCACCATCCAACAACGAGAACCCCTCCCCCCCAAGATGCCTAACCGCTGGGCAGATACTACTAAGCAGTTCCCCAAGCTGAAATGCCAAGTGGGCAGAGATCATGGGTAGGCTCTAAGAAACAGAGTGGGCTGAGCTTGACAGCAGTTTGTCTTTGGATAGTGTAGCTTTTCTCTCCATAGACCAATACTGCCTCAGTGCTTTCTCCCCTGGGGTGAGCTCACCCAGGCTCTGCAGACAAGCTACTCAGATTAGGTGGGCAGCTGGGTTAATGAAGGTGATGTCACAGGCAAGCACTGGGAACCCACAACACTGACTCATATTTGAATAATGGTGCCTTTTATTATTCTGTGGTCTTGGCTGGTTACTGGTTCTGTTTGAACCTGTTTTCTCACCTGTGAGTCAAGGATCACAATATGTTTTGCAGATTTGTACAAGGATGAAATGAGAACACATGCGCTTCCAGTCTTGCTTCTTACTCAAAGCAATCCTGTGTATGTGGCTTCACCTGTGCTCTCAGCTTTCTGGACTCCAAGTTTCAGCCCTGTCAATGGCAGCTGCCTGGCTGACTTTCCCTGTTCACATGCTTCTCCCCTAGTGCCAGGGATACACATTAGCTTTTCTTTTTAGTTGGAGGTAGATATCCAAATAAGCCCTCTTTCTCTTCTCCCTGACCTGCCTTGGCTTCCTTCTCTCTGGATCCTTTTCACTCCCAACTCTTTTGGGGGTCACTGCTGAGGTTTGATCTCAAGGCAGATGCTCTATCACTTGAGTTACGCCACCAGCCTCAGGTTTTCCTATCTTTGTGCAGGGATGACGAAAGTGTGCCACCCACTGGGATTGAGATGAGGGTCTTGCCCTTGGCCTAGGCTGTCTGGAATAATAATCTTGAATCTCCACCTCAAGTTTCTGAGATAACAGGCATATGCCACTGCATTGGCTTCCATAGCTTTTTGTTGTTGTTGGTTGTGGGGATTGAATTCTGGGCCTGGATGCTGTCCCTGAGCTCTTCAGTTCAAGGCAAGCACTCTACCACTTGAGTCACAGTGCCATTTCCAGTTTTCTGGTGGTTAATTGGAGGTAAGAGTCTCATGGACTTTCCTGCCCCAGGCTAGCTTTGAACTGGGATCCTCAGAACTCAGCCTCCTGAGTAGCCAGGATTACAGATGTGAGCTACTGGTGCCCAGCTCCCCCCACCCCCCACGCGTCTTTTATGGGTCTTGAACTTAGGACCTGGGCACTGTTCTTGCTCAAGGCTAGTATTCTACCACTGTGAGCCACAGCTTCACTTCCAGTTTTCTGGTCTTTAATTGGAGATAAGAGTCTCAGGCACTTTCCTCCCCAGGCTGACTTCAAACCACGATCCTCAGATCTCAGCCTTCTGAATAGCTAGGATTACAGGCATGAGTCACCAGCACCCAGTTATCCCACAGATTTGATGAGCATCTATTTGCTGGTGGCTGTCCCTCTCCTTTTGACCTAGTCTTTTCTCTAACTGCTTATTTATGAGATTTCTCACAGGCACTTCAAACTCAGAACCCATCCATTATCCAAATAAATGCCCCCATATCACCTGGAGACCTGACTCAGTCAAGTAAGCAGGGGTCAAAGCTTTTCCTTAGCCACTCAGTTGTAGGCAGCAGAGAAAATACCCATCCAAAGCCTGATCGCAGCCTGTGAGGCCTCCCTGTCCCTCTGTTCCTTGTCCGTATCTGGTCACTGCTTGTCCTTCCACTACCTGGAACCAGCTTCCCCCCCAAGATGAGACTCTGCTCACTCTCCTCCATGGTTCAGTCCCTGCTGTCACTTTACTAGAGGCCTTCCCTCCCCGTCCGCATGCCCAGCTGCATTCACAGTGCCCACACCCCACCTTTCGAAACACCACTCACTCACCAGGTCATGGGTGAACCCAGGGGCTGAGAAACAGAGGTTAGAAGCTTACCTCCAGCCCTAGCTAGACTTTCAGCCCACACACTAGTGAGGCTGTGACCTCTGTGACAACACACTGTTCCTGTTTGCTGATCTGTGAAATAAGGATAACAGAAGCAGGTCCTCACAGGGACTGGCCACCTACAGCCCTCCTCCACGGCACCCCCACCCCGGGGGAAGTCCTTCCTAAGACTCCCAGACCAAGTGAAACCGCACAGTGCCCAGTCCAGCAGACACAAAGCACACATGAATGCCTTACCCCGTCCCTCTGCTGTGCGGCCCGTAGGGCAGATACACAGAAGGGCACAGCAGATCTTGCCCTTGCCACTCCCAGGTTCCGTATCCTGATTGCTGACTGGCTTCACAGCCCATCTGGTGGCATGAGAAACTGCCAAAATCATCAGAAGCCTGAACCACAGACATGTGACATGTGGGCTAAGCTGTATTTCAACCCACAGGAGCCATTCAGTTTCATTCCAAATATAAGGGCTCAGGGGCCTAGCCTGGTACTGAGCACCCAGGTAAAGAGGTAGAGCAGCCTACCCCTCCCACAGCAGGGCTGCATCAGGTGTACTGTGCCAAGGGGAGGTAGGACAAAGACCTCTACTAGGAGGCTACTAAATGCCCTGGGCCTGACAATGGTGCATAAGCAGGGAGGGGCTGTCCTTGTCTGCTTCCAGGACTCTGCTGTACCTGCCAGGAGACCCAAAGAGAAAGAGACATGTAGAGCTAGAACAGTTTTTATGGGTCAGGTACCTGCCTCCCCCCTCCACGTCTTCAGCCCAGCCACCAAAGGCTGCCCACATCCTTATGGACCAGCACCATGCTGGGGACCGGGCTTGGCTCCTCCGGCACCACGATGCACTTCTCCTGGCTCTGTGCAATGGTCACCTCGACCATATCCTTGCCTGGGGGCACTTCCTGTTGGCTGCCCGTGTCCAGCAGCACTGGCTCAGTCTGCAGGACCACCACAGTGGGTTCAGAGGCAGCAGGAGGAGCAGAGGGGACAGCGGGAGGGCCCCGGGGCTGGTGGCTAAGCTGGTGCCGCTTGAGGCCTTGGGGGAGGGCATAGCCCATGCCACAGGTGGGGCAGCGGTAGGGTTTGTCGGCTAAGTGGCATTTCAGGTGACGCCGCAGTTTGGTGGCCAGTGTGTATGCCCGGCCACACTGGGGGCACGGGAAGGGCCTCTCCCCAGAGTGTAGGCGCTCATGAGCACGGAGGGTATGCGGGTCTCGGAGGGCCTTCCCACACACAGGGCACAAGTGGGCCTCCCCCGTGTGGGAGATGAGATGGCGCCGCAACTCGGGCAGCTGGGGGAAGGCGTCAGCACAGTGCGGGCAGCGGTAAGGGCGCTCTCCAGTGTGGAGCCGCAAGTGCCCGCGCAGGTTGCCCCGCTGGCGGAAGGCCCGGCCACAGTGTGGGCACAGGAAGGGCTTCTCTCCTGTGTGGAGACGCATATGGTTCTGCAGGGAGCCTTGGTTGGCCAGGGAGCGCCCGCACACCGGGCACACGCACAGGGCAGGGGCAGTGGGCGCCTGGTGACTTTTGCGATGGAGCCGCAGGGAGGGCCGGCGGGCAAAGGCCTTGCCACACTGTTCGCACGCAAAGGGCCGGGCACCTGAATGGACCACCTGATGCTCTCTGAGGTCTCGCCTGGTGCCATAGGCCTTGTCACACTGAGGGCAGGGGAAGGGTCGCACCCCTTGGTGGCCCAGCATGTGGGCTTTGAAGCTCTCCTCGGAGCTGTAGCTCCTGCCGCATTCTGTGCACAGAAAGGGCTTATGGCCCGTGTGTGTGAACGCGTGCTTCTTAAGGTGACACAGCTGCAGGAATGCCTTGCCACATACCCCACACGGGTACCGGCGCCCTTGCTTGGGGGAGCTTCTTGCTGGACCAGGAAGGCTTCGTAAGTGTACAGGAAGGCCATCAAGCTGGGCCCCAGGCTCTGAGGTCTTTGCTCCAGGTAGGCACTGGTCCTGGGGAACATGTAACTTTTTGGTTGAGAAGGCATGTCGCTGGGTGTCCCATGTCTCTGCTGGGAGGGGGTCCTCCTCATCCACACAGCCACCCTGAAGCAATGGGCCAAGAGGTTGGCTCTTTTGGGTAAGTTGGTCCTGGGATGGAGACACAGGTCCAGGACTTGCCATGTTCTCTGCCTGGATACTGTGAGGTGACTGGTAACCCAAGTCTGTAAGGAAAGAAGTGAGGTGCCGCTATTAGCCAAAGCTTGATTGGCTGGTGGTATCACTAGGGAATTGCACGTAGCACATGTTTTCTCCTGCCTAGCCTTGAACCTCGAGTGGGGGAGCAATGGCACCAACCTCTTCCCCAGAGCACATCTGGAAGATGGTCCCATCCACCTGGCCCACCCCTAGTTCTCCTCTGGAGATACGCACGGTCAAGACCCCTACTTCTCACCTGAGCTCACCTGTAAAATGAAGAACCCCCTGCCTGGTTCAAGAGAGAAGTGTGTCAGAAACTGGAAGAGAGAAAAGTAGAAGACAAGCCTGGTGCAGGTAGCTCATGCCTGTAATATTAGATGGAGGTTCAAAACTAGCCCAGGTAGAGAAGTTCTGTGACACTATCTCTAAAATAGCAAAAAGTTGGGCTGGAGACATGGATCAAGTAGAAGAACACTAGCAGAGCAAGAAAGCTAAACAAGTACAAGATCCTAAATTCAAACCATTACCAGAAAAGAAAAGGACTAGTTTTTCTATTAGCATCAATAGTTATTCAAAGGAGGATTTCATTGTAACATTTCCAGGCATGTATATGATGGATTTTTATCAATCTCTCCTCCCTATCTGTTCTTCTCCCTTCCTTCCTTCCCCCTTCCTAAAACAATTTCAATAGGTTTCATTTCATTTTCATATATCATATTATCCTCTTTAACACCCTATTGATCAACAGCCAGCTTTGGTTTTGTTTTGTTTTTTCAGTCTGGTCGTGGGGCCTGAACTCTGGGCCTGGGCACTGTCCCTCAGCTCTTCAGCTCACTTCCGGCTTTTTTTTTCTGCTTATGTGGTGCTGAGGAATCGAACCCAGGGCTTCAAGCATGCAAGGCAAGCTCTCTACCACTGAGCCACCTTCCCAGCCCCTCAACAGCCAGCTTTCACTGAGGTTTTTTTTGTTTTGTCTTTCAGTCATGGGGCTTGAACTCAGTCTGGGCACTGTCCCTGAATACTTTTGCTTAAGGCTAGCATTCTACCATTGTAAGCCACAGCACTACTTCCAGTTTTCTGGTGGTTTATTCAAGATAAGAGTCTCATGGACTTTCCTGCCCACCTGGCTTTGAACTGAGATCCTCAGATTTCAGCCTCTTGAGTAGCTAGGATTAAAGGTATGAGCCATCAGTGCCCAGCTTCACTTAGTTTTTTTTTATGCTATCTTCATATAGAGTTAAAGTGTATCTCAAAATAATTTATACTCTGTCTTTCCTTAAAAGGAGGAGAGGTAAGAATGTGTGTGTACTTGGAAGATAAGGTAATAGAAGGGAAGGTGAATATAATCCAAGTATATTATGCACATCATACACATTATGAAACTATCATACTGAGGAAGTGGTGCTGTGGCTCAAGTGGTAGAGCGCTCGCCTTGAGCTGAAGAGTTGAGGGACAGTGCCCAGGCCCAGAGTTCAAGCCCTATGACTGACAAAAAAAAAAAAGAAACTATCATACTGAAAGCCATTAGTTTGGACAATAAGCACATACTAATAATAAAACTCACCATAAATAAATAATTGTTCCAGTACATTAAGATAAAGAAAGAAAAAGAAATTAATAAATAGGAAACATTGTATGTAGTTTGCTTCTACATCAATATGACCTTATTCTTTTAGGAAACACTTAGAATATACAAGTTACAAATAATCTTTGTTGTTCATTCCAAGGAAAAAACTCATTACCCTCCAACAGAAAGTATCAAATGACAGCTTGCCTCCAGGACTCTGTATTGCTTGCCTAAAAATTCCAACCTTACTGTGTCTACCAATCATATACCATGGTCCTCACTCAATTCTTCTCATCTTCCAATTCCACACTGCAAGTCCACTGTAATCCCTTTCCCCACATTCTCCCCTTTCTCTTTTTATCTGGTGCTGGGGATGGAATGCAGAACTCTTGCACAAGTACTCTATCATTGACCCACACCCAGCCCAAATCAGATTCTGAAAGGCTAAGATTCCACCGTTCCCTCTTACCAGGCTGAGCCACAAACGTTTTTTTTTGCCATATCACAGGTGTTTTGGTGATACGGGGGGTGGGGAGGCAGTAATATCTTGGGCACATACCTGTGCAAGGCTCTGCTGTATCCCCTCTGGGGGAGGACACTTCTTTTTGTATAGCAGATTCTTCTTCCACCACCACTGCCCCATCCTCTGGTGTTGGCTGTGCTGGGCTCGGGCCCTCTGACAGATTCTGGGGCCAGAGCAGCAGCTCAAAGCCTGGCAGCACGACCTGGTACACCTGCAGGTGGAGCCTCTCATTGATCCGAACCAGGGCCACATTTCCCTCACTCTCCAGTCTGGCCTGCTGCACCAAACTGCAAAGCAGAGCAAGAGTGAGTTCAGCCTCTTAAGGCCTAGCTCCAAGGAAGTGAGGCCCAAGGGCTGGCATGCCTTTGTAACTCTCACTTGAAAAGACCTCTGACAGAGGAATGACAAGTTCTACCTAGGCCTCAAGAGAAAGCCTCAAAGAAGTATATTCAGTATGCATGCTCCTCTAACTTACCCGGTCCAGCCTGAACTCTGTTCCCAGGTGCACACAGCTCCCCACGGGCCCCGTGATATGTCCTGAAATAAAACATAAAAGAGAATTGAAGGAACCAGGCAGGAAAACCATGAACTAGATGAAACTTCTTCTGGGACAAATCTAAGATGAAGCTGCTGACTTTTCAGTCAGTGAAATCCAAAGAATTGTCCACTCACCTCCCTCCCAATGTTGTGAGAAATTGCTAAATTCAACACAATACCATCTTCTAGTCAGTACCAAACAGAAAAAGTAGTAAGAACAACTTTTTTTTCTTTAGGTGGTAATGGGGTTTGTACTCAAATGTTTCATGTTTGCTAGAAAGGTGCCTCACTACTTGAGCCACATTCCCTGTCCCTTTCTGCTTTATTTATTTTTGTTGGTAGTAGGGCTTGAACTTTGGGCTTGAGTGCTGTCCCTGCACTCTTCAGCTCAAGGGTAGCGCTCTACAACTTGAGCTACAACACTACTTCCAGTTTTCTGGTGATTTATTGGAGATAAGAGTTTCACGGACATTCCTGCTCGGGCTGGCTTTGAACCGTGATTCTCAGATCTCAACCTCCTGAATAGCTAGGATTACAGGCATGAGCCACCGGCACCCGGCTTCTGCTTTATTTTTTTAGATAGGATCTTATATTTTTGCTCAGGGCCAGCCTCAAATGAAAATCCTCCTCTGGTGTAGCTGAGACTACAGACCTGAGCCTCCATGCCATTTAATTGTTGAGATAAAGCCTGGGCTAACTTTCTGCCTGAAATGGTTTTGAACCTCAATCTTTTGACTCTGTTTCTCATAGCTGGGATTACAGAATCTCACCATTGTGCCTAGCCTGAGGAACATTAGTTTTATAACAGCACTTACTATGCAATTGAACGTTTTATTTGCATCATTCCATCTAGTCCTTCAAATTATCCTGGGTCAGCCAGGTAATTTGGCTGGGATTTGATCCTTTATCTTCTGAATTCGACTAGTTTTAGCTCTTGACCTTTGCCACTACCAACACTGTAGGAATCCAGCTTTTAACCACTTTTAACTCCTGGATCCCTCTACTACTGCAGCTCAAGGGCAGACAGTCCTGCAGAAATGAGACAAAACCGAGTCCTAACGCTTGAAATGCTCTGCTTCTAACCAACAGCAGAGTAGTCCAGAAATATCTAAATCTCCCCCAAGTTTTCGATCACAAAGACTTCCTGGTCCCTCAATACCTCCTCCTGCGATGGCTTCGCTGCTTGGTCTTTCTCAGACACTGACTCCTCTTCCAGCGGCCCCGAGTGCAGCCCGGGCTGCAGGGGCTCCCCAACACACCAGACACCCAAGAGCTGTTCCCTGGCACGTGAGGGGCCGACGGCCAAGCCCCAGGGGAGGCTCTTCAGAGCAAGGACGGCTGGGCTCGGTCCAGGCGGGAATTGTTTGGGGTCCCGCGCACAACCTTCTCTGGAAGTACTCCATTTTGAGTCCGGGTCCAAACGCGGTTCGGGGGCTGCAGGAAGACGGGCGGGAAGGGAGGCGAGGGTGGGGGAAGGTGCGGAGGGAAATCAAAGGTTTAACTGGTCCTCGGGGATCTGAGATACTCAAGGGCGCTAAGGGGTTCCGGAACGCTTTGAGGGGAGCCCAGATCTCGTTAAGAAGCCTCAGAGACTCGGAGGACAATGAAGACTCCAGAGGAAACGGGGCTGGGGGAGAAAGTGGACGGGACAATGCTGAGGGCAGCAGCCAGAGCAAATCACTCACGGAGCGACCCGGTCCCCAAGAGCATCTGCTCCGCCTCCTCCATCCCGGGTTGGAAAGCCTCCCTTCTCCGGAAGTGAGCGTCCTCTTCTCAGCTCCTCCCGGAAACAGCTTTTGACTTCCAAATTTCCTCTCAGGAACGACTCCGAAAAGTCACCTCTCCTAGCTGAACCAGACCTAGAGTACGACAGTACTCGTAGGGCGAAACTCGGTCCGAAAATAATACGCAACTACGATTCCGGAAGCCCTCCAGGAACTCTGTGTCCGGGAAAGCGGAACTAAGAAGTACAACTCACCTTCAGGGAGCGACGAGTCGGACAGTTATGCGGTCTCTCCTCTGGGCGGACACTTGGGTGGGCACTAGCCGGAAATGGGCAGGGCTCTCTGGAAAGGCCGTGTTTGGACCTGGCAGAGATCCGGAAGTAGGTTGGAGGTGTGGCGGAAGTGGTTGGGGAGTGAAGGGACCCCCCGAGGGGGCGGTTCCCGTTCCTGCGCGGAGCCGGATGTTTGCCGATCTTTGACAGGCGTGGCCGAGGGAGCGGTGCCCGGGCGCGGTGAGCTTCGGGGCGCGGGGGGTCTTCTCGCGCGGCGTGGCGGGGGGAGGAAAGGAGCGGGTGCAAGATGGAAGGATTTGAGCTCAGAGGTGATATTGGCCCCAAGTCGGGGGTCCCCTGGTCTTTCCGCTGGGGAGATTCCTCGGCTGCTTTTGCTGACTTCTTCCTGCGGGAACCAGGGAAGAGGCCACACCAGACGTCTAGTCAGGAACTGGCCCCTGGGGAGGGAGCAGGCTTCTTGATGCCATCGGGCCATGCACCAAGACTAGGAAATCTGGGGGAAGTGTGCTAACCTTATTACTCAACAGGCCAGGCTTTCATCTCACTTTCTTAGCTTGTGAAATGATACAATTACCTTAGTTTTGTTGTTGCTTTAAATCTGTGCAAACGCGATTGTAGTGCAAAGTTATTGTAATGTGGTGGAATTTGCGTGGTTTTTTTTAAAAAATTAATTCTGGAGTCATTATTAGGAATTGTGATTGCAGAGATTTCAAGTTGCTTATCGCTGTTCTGTGCAAAGGGAACAGTAGAGGAGTGTCTTTGATTGACTCTGTTGGCCACCTCTTTGAACCCTATGATTCATAAGAGTGAAAGTCACTTAGGAAATTATTTAAGGAATGACTTTCACCAAGAGACCTCCTCAAACAAGTAGATCTGGATTGGATTAAAATCCTATCTCTGTGAGTTGTATGACCTTCATCAATTGCTTATTTTTTTCTGCTCCTCGCTTTCCTCAAACTAGAATGGATTTAGAAGTATATGTGAGACAAATGCTGCTGTGAAGTTAATAGTTTTGTGTCCATTTCAAATTGCTCTAGAGGCCCTGGACAAATATTAGTTCCCTTTTACATTTAGGAAAACAATTCGTTCAGCCATTCAACAAATAACTGAGTATCTATAGTTTGAATAGTTTTTTTAAAATGATTTTATTTATGTATATATATTTATTTATTTCTGTGCTAGGACTTTGTGCATGACAAGCAGAGTGCTCTACAACTGGTTTATATCCTTAGCCCTTGGATAGGCTCTTAAGCAAGTTTTCAGAGAGTTTCCAAACCCTCAAAATCGCATGCAAGATTTCATGAGGTGTTACTTAAAAAATTACCTTTAAGGAGCTGGGTATGTGGCTTAGTGGTAGAGTGCTTGCCTAGCATGCATGAAGCCCTGGGTTTGATTGCTTAGTACCACATAAATGGAAAAAGCTGGAAGTGACACTGTGGCTCAAATGGTAGAGCACTTGCCTTGAGCACAGAGAGGCTCAAGGGCATCGCCCAGGCCCTGAGTTCAAGCTCCAGGACCAGCAAAAAAAAAAAAAAAATTAGATAGTTGTACAAAGGAGTTGTCACTTAACAAAGCAATTTATTTATTTATTTTTGTTTTACTTTTTTATTGTGAAAATACTGTACAGAGGGGTTTCAATTACATGGGCAAGATAATGAGTACATTTCTTATCAAGCATTGTAGCCTCCTCCTTTGTTTCCTCTTCCCATCCAACAAAGTAATTTATGAATACAAAATATCTCCATTTATGTCACCCATTTCAACATTCTCACCAAATCCCTTCCCTACCCAGCAGTGTCAGTTTTTCTTAAGAAAGAAAATCCACAGTATTGTAATTTCAGAGAGGTCCACCATTTCCTAAAAGTTAAAACAACAACAATAACAACAACAAACCTTTGCCCAGAGTGATTTTCAAAGGTTTGTGTGTGTGTGTGTGTGTGTGTGTGTGTGTGTGTATTTGCTGAGATGGAAATAATAGCCCCAGAGCAGGAAGTATTGTGCAGTGTGTAGCAGGGCTTGCTGTTAGTTGGTGTATCTTAGACAGTCAGGATGCTTCATCTCTATTTTGTTAGAATTTTCCCATTGGATCCCCTCACCTTCCCACTGAATGGGATAAACTTTCTATCCCAGAGAAAGCAACAGTTGTGGGTTGGAGGGGTATGAGAGAGGTCAGTAAGGCAGGGAGGGCAACATTGTAATTACTCTGGAAAAGGAGGTTCCCTGGGAGTTTAAGGAGGTCAGGTTTGGAAGAACTGTGGGAATAGAGGAGTCAGCTGGAAAAGTGGTGGGGTTCAAGCTCAATTCCCATTTATTTAGTCAGTCCTGGGTCTTGAACTGAGGGCGAGGATGCCCTTTGCTCAAGAGTAGCCAAGACTAGCACTCTACTCCTTTGATCCACACCTCCACTCCCCCCCCCCTCCTCCATGTTCTGCTGTTCTGGTGGTTAATGGTAGATAAGCGGCTCATGGTCTTTCATGCCAGGGCTGGCTTTGAAATGTGATCCTCAGATTTCAGCGTCCTGAGTAGCTAGAATTACAGGTTACCATTGCCAAGCTCAACTCTCTTTTAGATTTGTGTTTTCCATTCTTCATATACAGCTCACACATAACTCAGCTCCTACATGCTATTTCTAATTCTGCTCACCAAATACTGGAGAAATATATTTCTGGAAGGAACCTTTGCTTCTACAGATGAGGAAATTTAGGTGCAGATAGGAAAACAGCTTGCTCAGGAACTTTGTACCTCAATGACAGTCAAGATTGTAATTTACTTCTCCATATACCAAACTCCATGCCTTTTCTAGCTTGTCAAGTGCCTACTTAATGCAGGAATATATCTTTGGATAATTTGTGAATAGGGTTAAAGGAGCTCCTGGTACCTGAGCAGTGATAGAACACAAGGCTGGAGGGAAGGATCACGGGTGGAAGAGATAATTTTGAGGTGGATTCTGTTCCTTACTAGGCTGGGGGCCCCTGTTGGGAAATGGCCCAACAGTCTCCTCCTGATTGGACGGAGGAGAAGCATATAGATGGGAGGAGGAAAGTGGGAAGAGGTGATGGGCCTTAGGGAAGTTGATTCCTTAAGACTGAAGGTTGTGTTGGAGAGCTCCGCCATCGAGGGGAGTGAGGAGCTGGGTTTCAGGTGAGTGCTTGAGTGCTCATAGAGAAGAATGCATTCCCACATGTGACAGGTTAGCTTTTGTGTTTAGGGACAGTGACCTATATTTTGGTGGCAAGAAAGCTGACAGAATAGAGTAGTGAAGGCCAGAAAAGAGGGAGAGAGAAAATGGCTTTGGGCTGTTTGGCTGCTAGCTTTGGCTGAGGAGCTTGCAACAGCTTTTCTTATTGACTCAGTATGGTTGCCCTAGTAACAAGGAGGTTGTTGCTAGGCCCTCGGAGCCAGTTCACCATCGAGAGCCCTGGGCTGTGATGTGTGTGGGAGATTGTCAAGTCATCTTAGAGCTCAGAGTCTATAGATCTCAAATGGCAGCTTTTCTTTTCTTCTTCTTACCCACCCTCGGGTCCTGTCAGTTCTTATCTGCCTTGCTGTTTCTGTGACCATATATGTCACATTTTGGGCTCCAAGAATGCAGCAGGCCTTGGAACAACCTCTTCTTTGGGGCTGGCCAAATAGATTGAATTGAACCTCCTCCCTCACCCATCTGGTGAGCTTGTGGTAGGAAAGGGAGGTACTTCGCATAGGGCTGAGGGGAGAAGGTGCCACCACCTCTGGCTGAATCCCAGACCTACAGAAATCTGGTTGTAGCACTGGATATTTTCCTGCCATGCCTGATTGTTCTGTACTTTGTCTCGTCTTCTCAGCAGTCTGGATGTCATGAGCAGCCTCCTTTCTCATATGTGCTTTCCAGTTCTTAGGGCAACATGTTGGCTTTCCTACCTTGAAACTGGCATCCAGAGCTCCCACAGGTTAAGAGGCCAGCAGGGAGCACTAGGATTCATACAGACTGTGTGCTGGCAGGCGGATTCCACCCCTTGTCACTGGTTCTTGTCCTGAGGCAAAGCCAACTGGGCCCCTCAGCCATGATCTTTTCTGTGGATGCTCTTGGTGGCTGCGTCCTCTTCCTGTGGGGAGGAGTGGAATAGTCAGGATCACAGCTGATCTTTTCCAGGCATGGTGTTTAGAGACTCAAATTAGAGATTCCTTAGTTCTTGTCACACCAACCCCTGTAACTAGTGGGGCTGTGAGGCTACTGTGCTTCAGGAGCCCAAGGAAAGAGACATGAGCTTTTCTACCCATTGTAGAGTGCATCTGACGAGGCCAGATGGGTGGCAGGCAGTGTAGGACCTGGCACAGTCCTCCCTGCCCAGCTGGTGACCTGAAGGGAGGTTCCGAGCTGTGCCATCTCCTACCCCAGCTGCCTTTCTGGCAACATGCTTCTCAGAGCTCTTGGCAGAAAGAGAAGCATTGAGGAACCAGGAACTAGAGAGCCAAGAGAGGGAAGAGTAGGGGCAGGAGGCTAGCTGTAAAAATTACAGAAGGTAAAAAAGAAAGGGATTGCTGACTATAGACCTCCCTCCTCTCCCAGGTTTCCCTTCAGTTTCTGCTGCGAGGGACAGACTTGGCCATGGACCCACTCTCAGAACTTCAGGATGATCTGACTCTCGATGACGCCAACCAGGCTCTGAACCAGCTGAAGCTGGCCTCCATTGATGAAAAGAACTGGCCCTCAGATGACATGCCGGACTTTCCCAAGTCAGGTGGGCATGGCCACTCTGGGCAGCTGCAGGCACCTTAGACAGAGATTCCTCTTCCCTGCTGATCGGGCCCTCGGGCACAGAATGGGGATGTAGACAGCTCCAGGGTGGGGCAGGGAACACAAGCCTCACTGAGAGGGTCATAGAAGGTGAATCTCAGAAGAGCACCATGTAAGCCCCAAATGGTTCACCCCTGACTTTTCTATATTCCACAGATGATTCCAAAAGCAGCTCCCCGGAACCTGTCACACACCTGAAGTGGGATGACCCTTACTATGACATTGCCCGGCACCAGATTGTGGAGGTGGCAGGTGAGCATACCCAGCAACATAGCTTACTCTACACAGTCTGTCCCCACACTGTTGTCTGACCCTGGCTTTGGATTCCCAGAGCACATATGCTTTTCCTTTAAAGCACAGTCTTGATTATGATCACTGGCTGATACCTTCATTCACCACCACTTCCTGACTATGGCCTTATTGTCTCCATCTGCAGGTGGTATGTGGGAGGCAGTATGGTCTACTAGCTTTGAAGTCAGAAAGTGCTGAGTTTGATCTCCAGTTCTGCTCGCTGAACTCTGCCTTCCTTATAGGTCACTGACAGTGTTACAGTAATGAATATATGTCAGGACCTCCCCACAGCCAGGACATAGATGGCCCTGAATAAGTGGCCTTGCTTTTCTCCTTACTCTGCTCCATCTCTTTCCTTTGGTCTGATATCAGCTTTTCTCCCCAACATGCCCTGGAGAGGAGGGGGTGTTCCAGTCCTTTCTGGGAAACCGTCTAGAGTGGGCAGAGCCTTCTTCTAGAAGCCTTCTTCTGTGCAGCATCAAGTTGCTGGCTGGCCCGGAATGGGTACAGAGCCCCCCTTTGACTCTGCCTTCGTTCCGTTCATAAGGCAAGACCTAGAAGAGACATGGAACAGGAGAACCCTTGATAAACTGGCTCCCAGCCCCAGGATTTCATTGCTAGAAGAGGCACTCATGAGGTCAGGCAACTAGAAGCAAGGAGTTAGTCTTACCTCACTCTGAGGCACAAGGAATCTGTAGAATGCTATTGCTAGAGCCCAGTGTCCTGGCTGAGGACACTCTGGACAAGCCACATACCTGGAGGTACCTGGCCAATGGGAAGCAGCTGAGAGCTCCATCACGGATGCTGGGCTCAGAGCAGGACCAGCTGTTGAAAGGACTGTCCCTGCTGTGTAAGGTGTTTCCTTGACTTCTGTGTTCATGGACTTGCCCTAGTCTGGGTGGGAGTCCTTGGCTCTTGCCTCTTTCTCTACAGAAGGAAGATTGAGTTTCTTCTTCCCTTATTCTGACCTGGGCACAACAGGAGAGTCCCCTGTGGACATCAGTGTGGTATGGGGATGTCTGCTTAATGGAGTTTGTCCCAACATCCTCCTTACCTAGTGATCAAGTCATAAGGCAGATTGGGCAGAGACTAAGGTGTCCCTTGTTCCCTGTAGCAGCCCTGCAGTGTGTTTCTATTTTCCCCAGGGTGTGACGAGCCTGAGGGGGCCCAGCCAGGTAGGTGTTAGTCCTGGCTGTCTGTGCTTGGGCTGCGACCTCTGGGGTATGATCAGGGGAGGGCCCTTGGGGGAGGACAGTGGGGCCAGCTTAATTGCAGCCTCTCTCTGGGGAGCTGGGAGCTGGTGCTGTTTGGGAGCTGGAAATAATAGTAGAGTTTATGGGAGACATGGCACAACAGGGTGGAGACTGTGCGAGGACACACCCAGGACACACTCAAAGGGAAGGAGCTCTGGAAGAAGGGGAGGCCTTGCCCAAACCAGGCCTGGTCTGCCTACTGGCTTAGGGGCCCCCAGGTAGTGTGCCTTATTGGTTGGTAAGAACAGCCTGGATTGGCACTGGCAGAATAAGGCTCATTTGATGAGTCCTTGGTGAGGTCCTTGTGCTAGAAATGGAACACAGACAGCCTGTGGGGAAGGAAGAATGGGGTGTGTCCTCGACTGCTCTTCAGCCTGTGTTGGTCCCACTAGCAATAGCTGTCATGCTTCTTAGACAAATTTGGGGGGGTGTGGGGGGCTTTCCAGTGGTATGCTGGTAAATGTTTGACAGTGGACTCTTGGAAAGGGGGATGGGGGGTGGGGAGCCATGACTGTAGCATTTTCAGTTTCCACCCTGACTAATTTCAAGCTCATAACATGATGTCAACTGGTTTGCAAAAGTCCTGACAATTTATAGCAATTTAACAAATGTTTGAGCCATGTCCAGCACACTACAGGCTCCATGGCTCAGCTCCCACCTTCAGAGGCCTGGCTTACTCTGCAGGTTGTAGGCGGGGCCCAGTCTGGTCTGGTGGTGCCCAGAATGCTGGCTGGAGAAGTTGTCCAGTTTCTGATTAACACCTAGGCCACCCTGGGAGAGGCCCTGATTGGTATCTGGGGAATGCAGAGGCCTGGCTGTCTGGGCTTGTCATACTGAACCCTCCCCATTGAGCCCTCCCTCTCCCCAGTGCTGGAAACACAGCTGCCAGCTCTGTCACACCCTTATGTCTCCGATGGGAGTTTTCTGGGCCTCTTTACATGGGATTCTTGTCACAGTAGTTGCTCTGCCTCTTGCCCAGTGCCAGGCCACACAGGGACTTGGGTGAGGGAGTGGAAGGTAGGGTCAGACCCTAGGAATATCCTACTTTGTTCCTTACTTGCCTTGAGAATTTTGCCATCCTATTCCCTTACTGTTCTCTGTCAGCCCTCATGCCCATCTTGGCTTCACTCAGTGTTCATTTCAAGAATAATATTGTAAGCTGGGTGCCAGTGGCTCATGCCTGTATTCTTAGCTACTCAGGAAGCTGAGATCTGAAAATCATGATTTGAAGTCAGCCAGAGCAGCAAAGTCCTTGTGAGACTCTTGTCTCCAATAATACTAAAAAAAAGCCAGAAGTGATGCCGTGGCTCAAGTGGTAGAGCTCTAGCCTTGAGCATAAAAAGGCTCAGGACAGTGCCCAGGCCCCCTGAGTTCAAGCCCAGAACTGACAAATGCAAACAAACAAACAAGAATAATATTATAGAGATTTAGAATAAGCCCAGTATTCAGCATTTAGAACTCAGTGAGGGAAACCTCAAGAAGTTTATAGTCTAGAACAGCTCAATGGTTGGTTACTTACCTAGTTAAGTGTGAGGCCTAGATTCCGATATCCAATATCACACACACACACACACACACACACACACACACGTACCTAGTTAAGTGTGAGGCCTAGATTCCGATATCCAATATCACACACACACACACACACACACACACACACACACACACGTTTGCAATCTGGAGGAGTAGGTTTTAAAGCTGGTCACAGGCTTCATTGAGACTATGAAAGGTCTCCTCAGGTTGCTAATCATTTTCTCTACAAAAAGTATGCGTGAGCTGGGCATCGGTGGCTCACACCTGTAATCCTAGCTACTCAGGAGGCTGAGATCTGAGATCAAGGCTCAAAGCAAACCTGGTCAGGAAACTCTGTGAGACTCTTATCTCCAATAAACCATTCAGAAAATTGGATGTGGCGCTGTGGCTCAAGTAGTAGAGTGCTTGCCTTGAGCTGAAGAGCTGAGACACAGCGCCCAGGTCAAGAGTTCAAGCCCCAAACCAACAAAAAAAAAAAAAAGCATGCATGTGCTTATAATATTTTCATGTTGATATTATGGGGTTGGGGGATCTGCTGAGCTCTTTGAAGCCCTGCTCGAGAACACACAGCTCTTGTGCTGTGGCGGGCTGTGAGGTGGGCCTCACTCAGACTGCTGCTGTAACCACTTATTAGCTCTTCACATTCCAGGGCCATAATAGCTCACAGACCTGCCCTGCCTGAGTTCTCAAACTCTGCCAGTGGGGCTGCCATTCCTGCTGGACTGGGGAAAGAAGAGAATGCTTTTGGAGTATTCCCAGCATTCTGGACATTTCCTCTGCTTAGGTGGGAGAAGGCAAAAAACATACCTTCTTCTGGATTCATGGTAGGAGCATCAGATTATCCTTCTGTCAGACTACTGTTTCTTCCCCTATCAGAACCAGTAGGAAACAAGTGGAGGAACACAGTGCCAGAGCCACCCAGCTGGTCTACAAGGAACATCAGGGTTAAGGCTAAGGCCTAGGAAGAGAGCAGATGGTACCTGGGCCTTCAAAGTAGGCAGTCTGCCTGCATGGAATCCTAGATTTGATAGATGAGGCAGAAGGATCATAGTTGTAGGCCAGCCTGGGCTACATAGTGACACTTTGTCTCAACATTTAAGAAAACAAGTGGAACTGCTGAATTGAACTGTGCTGCTTCTTCACACTGGCATGTAAAGTATTCTCTGTTTATCAGTCTGCAGAAATTCTGTCCCAGTCTTTGGGAAAGTCACTGTCTCACCCAGCCAAATTATAACCTAATCAAGAAACAAATGAAACTGCATACCATGTAACAGTGACCTATGATTAGTCAGGCTGCAAACACTTAATATTTGACACAGAGTTTCACTGAGTTGTCTATGCTGGTCTTGAAGTTTTGGGCCAGATAATCAGTGTATGCCACTGTATCCAGTTACCAACATTTAATGAATACCAGTCATGTGCTGGACCAGTAGTAGAGTTCAACCAGACATGGTTCCCTGGCTTCAAGCTGGTCATGAGCCATAAGATGGCGTATAAACAATTACACAGCAGAGTCAGTGTGATGACTGTGGATGACAATTTATGCTGGGAACCATGAAAAGGGCCAGCTGACTTACTTGGGGGAGGGGAAGGAGGTGATTATGTCTGGATCTTTTGGTTCATAGGGGTTAGCCTAGAACAGAACTGTCTCTAGAGAGTATGAAAAACAGCAGAGGCACAGCCCAGTCTGGCATCCACAGCCTTGGCATGGACAGGCCATAGGGCTGTGTTGAACTGTGCATGTTACAGGCCTTAAGAGATGTCCCAAGCCCTGAGAGTCCCATGGATTATTTCAAGGACCCGGTCCCACAAAGTGTTCAGGTGAGAGGTATGCCAGAATAGTAAGTAGAGTTGGGGAAGGTTAGTGTTTGTAGTACTGTAGGGCTACCATTAAGGCTTGTTAGGAGAACACAGCATTTTTCTGGATTTTCTAGGCTGGGTTTTAGGTACTGATTGAAGAAGTGCTTACACCTTTCAGTGCTAATAGAGCCAAGGAGGAGTGGGTGCTGATTCAGGGCTGGAAAGAACAAAGCTCCAGCTTTTCAGCTGGCTATCCTGGATACATTCCAGAAGCCTCTTTCTGCCTATCCAGTGAGAGCCCAGCCTTAGCCCTAGAGAAAACCATAAGTGTTTTGGGAACTCTCTGGAAAAGTACTGACTCCTGGGCTCTGTCAGTGACCAAGAAGGATCATAAGGATCATGGCTTATTAAATAGAGGAGATGCCCAGATGGGTGAGCTGTTCTTAGGAAGAGTGGAAGGGCAGACCCTTCCTGCATTTCAGGGACTGTATAGGTGGTCTTTTATTTGCCTCTGAGACTGGGGAACTAAGGAAGTGCAGCTTTGGTGTCTCTGGAGAAGCAAAGGTTGCAGGAATGGGGAGCAGGCTTTGGCTATTTGTAGCTTTCCTGGGAGCCCCTGATCCATGCTGGGTTTGGAAGAGCCTCTTACTTAGGGGCAAGGACTTGTGTCTCATGAGCTTCCTGGCTTCTTAACAGAGTCAGTGGCTAGATCACCAAGATGATGGCTTTGGGCAAATATCTTTCAGACATTTTGCTTTGCTACAGCTTTCCATATTCCTCTGAACTCTCATGTTCTCTAAAATATTACTAATGGGGGCAGTGATGGAGCTCAGGGCAAAGTGCTTGCCTGGCAAATGTGATGCCCTGGGTTCGATCCTCAGTATCAAAAAAATAAAACTAATAAAAGAAATCCTTAATGGGAATAGATGATTTTTAGAAGTGTCCAGAGTTTAATCTGGGTCAAGTGTGGTCAGTAATTTTAGTTGTAAAACCAGAAAAGTGGTGGTGGTGGTCAGAAATAAGACAAGGCTATTAAGTAGTGAGATGGTTTTCCTCCGTGACTTCTGACTTGCTGAAATGGTAGCTTTAAGAGGTTTTTGCAAATACTCACTGCTCAGAGTGGCTCTGAAGACAAGTTTTAGGGAGGCTTGTTGGTATGATGATATATAATTTGGTGAAGTTGAGGGTCTTTTAAAAATGTGGTAACATTTACACAAAATTCACATTTTGGGGTTGGGGATTTAGCTCAGTGGAAGAGCACTGCAAATGTGAGTCCCTGAGTTCAATCCTCAGCAGTGCAAACAAACAAACCTCCATCACTTTAAAGTGGAAGATGTAGTGGTATTTAGTACATAAATGGTGTTGTGGATCCATTACTTTTGTGTGTGTGTGCCAATACTGGGGCTTGAACTCAGGGCTTCCTACTCTTGCTTGGCTTTTTTACTCAAGGTTAGTGCTCTACCACTTGAGCCATACCTCTTTTTGCTGGTTAATTGGAGATTAAACTTTGATCCTTTCCAAGTTTTTATTACCCCCCATATCAACTGTGTGCCCATTACACAGTCCTATCCATGTCCTCCTAACAGCTGGAAAACATTTCTTTGCCTTCTGTCTGTATGGATTTACATGTTCTAGATACATCATGTAGTACATGTTGGGGGCATATATTAGTATTTCATTTCTTTTTGTGGCCAAACAGTATTCCACTGCATTGATATTGATATTCCACCACATTTTCTTTATCATTGATGGGCATTTGGATTGCTTCCAACAGGAATGACTCTTTTTTTAAAAAAAAGTCTGGGCTGGGAAAGTGGCTCAGTGGTAGAGCGCTTGCCTTGCATGCATGAGGCCCTGGGTTCGATTCCTCAACACCACATAAGCAAAAAGAAAAAAGCCCGAAGTGGCTCTGTGGCTCAAGTGTGGTAGAGCGCTTGCCTTGAGCTGAAGAGCTGAGGGACAGCGCCCAGGCCCAGAGTTCAGGCCCTACAACCAAACCCAAAAAAAATTTTTTTTTAAATAAAATGAAATTTTAAAAAGTCATGTTGTCTTAGAAAAGCATGGAGACTGGCTGAGTTGGTATGCACCTGTCCTCAGGAAAGTATGAATAGGAGGATCACAGCCCAGGCTGATCCTGAAATAATGTCAGAACCTACCTGAGAGCAACACACAGGAAGAGAAGGAGAGTTGTAGGTGTGGCTCAAGTAGTAGAGCTCCTGTGCCTACCAAATGTGAGACTGGCCTGCACGCCCTCAGGTTCAGATGACTGCCCAGAGGTAATGTGCATGGGGTGCTCAGGCCCCTGTACTCACTGGCACAAGTCCCCAGGCTGGCACCGTGAAGTTCATCACCTTTCTGTGGTTCATCTTCAACACAATGTGCTCCATCTTTCTCTGCACTAGGAGATGACAAGTATGGGCGGAAGATCATTGTGTTTAGTGCTTGTCGAATGCCCCCAAGCCATCAGCTGGACCACAGCAAGCTCCTGGGGTGAGTACCAGTGGGGAAGTGGGGTGACACCTTTGCTTAGACCCCCTAGGTAGCCTAGAGCTGTTTGCCTTACAGGCTTCCCTGCCTTGTGGGGGTGGGGGTGGGGGCGTGGCACTTTCCTCTTCCCATAAAGGGGGTGTTTTATACCTGGGGGGGAGCATTGGACTTGAGACTAGATTTGGTTTCTAGTCCTGGAAGCTTCTGCATGGCTTTGGCAGTTGCCTTTGAGCCTCATTTTCTTACCTTTCAAGGAAGATAATGAATATGGCCCTCTTTCCTGATAAGAAGTCAGTCATTTAAAGTAAAATGTCTTGAAATGTAAAATACCAGCCAAATAATTACAACTCTATGATATTTCTGGTGTGGTTGTTTCTCATTTACAGTTGTAATTTTTCATTGGTATTATTTTGTGCTAAAGATTTCTGTGGATTTTATGTGGATTCTCTTTGCCATATGTACAGCAGAGATGGGGGTGGGACATGCTCCGAGAAGCGGAGCAGTAGCTGGCTTTACTCAGTACTATCTTTTTTTGGGGGGGGAGGGTCTGGTTGTGGGCCTGAACTCTGGGCCTGGGCGCTGTCCCTCAGCTCTTCAGCTCAAGGCTAGCGCTCTACCACTTGCGCCACAGCGCCACTTCCGGCTTTTTACTTTTTGCTTATGTGGTGCTGAGGAATCGAACCCAGGGCCTCAGGCATGCAAGGCAAGCGCTCTACCACTGAGCCACCTTCCCAGCCCCTCAGTACTATCTTGTACTTATTTCCTGGCCAGTGTAAAACATTCCCTGAAATTAAAATTTCTGTAGTGCCCACAGCAACTCTCTGAGGTCCTGAGTGGTTGTGTGTCTGTGGAGGGTATGGGGTAGGCCTAGGAACAGGCCTAGTGTCATCAGCCCTGTGAGCCAGGGCCTGGGGCTCCATCTTCATAGCATCTGGCAGTTCTTTCTCTCTGACCACCAGACTTCTCAGTGGAGCCAGAAAGTCTTGCCCAGGCTTATGCCGTGGTCTATCTAGGAGCAGGCCACAGAACTCAGCCTGAGGGTGACTGAGTCATAGGCCCCTTTTCTAGTTTTTTTATCCTCTCTGATGTACCAGGTGACAGATTCCTGGCCAGATAATAGTCCCGGGGGAGGAAGTCAGAGTGTGGAGATAGGAAATCACCTGGTTTTCAGGAGGCAGTTATTGGGGGGAAACTATTTGTTCTGGGGCTTCCTCCAGGCTCGGGAAGTCCTCTACCATGTCCTGCTGTGGTTTCTCCATCCTCCCCACCTGCATGCTGTAGGCACACACATGCACATGCAATAGCGCTTGATCATAATTCCTGCTGAGAGCAAAGAGGTGCTTCCATCATGGATTAGTCTCTCCTGTTTCTAGTCAGATGAGCTCAGTGTTGGCTTAGTCAAATTCTGGGACACTTCCCAGCTCCCCACCCACTTCTGGGGGAACAAAATGGAAAATGCCTGATGCTTGGACTCAAAAGACCAATTAAACTTCAGCTATGCCTCTTAACTAGCTGTGTACTTTGGGGCAACCCTCTTCTGAGCCCTATAAAAAATAATTAGGCCAACCTCACAGGATTATTGTGGGCAATAGGTAAGACAGTATATGTGGAATGCAATTATGTACATTTTCAAAGTATTTGGAGAGATTAGAAATATGTAAGAAGCTATGAAAAATATAGACAAGCTGGGCACCAGTGGCTCACACTTGTAATCCTTGCTACTCAGCAGGTTGAGATTTAAGGATTGTGGTTCAAGCCCAGCTCAGGCAGGAAAGTCCATGAAACTCTTATTTCTAAGAAACCACTAGAAAACTGAAGAGGCGCTATGGTTTAAGTGGTAGAGTGCTAGGCTTGAACTCCAGAGCTGAGGGACAGTACCCAGGCCCAGAGTTCAAGCCCCATGACTGACCCCCCACAAAAAAAAATTGTGTGTGTGGAGCTGGGAAGGTGGTTTAATGGTAGAGCACTTGCCTTGCATGCCTAAGGCCCTGGGTTCGATTCCTCAGCACCACATAAGCAAAAAGAAAAAAGCCAGAAGTGGCACTGTGGCGCAAGTGGTAGAGCGCTAGCCTTGAGCTGAAGAGCTGAGGGACAGCACCCAGGCCCCAGAGTTCAGGCCTCAGGACCGGACCCAAAAAAAAAAATTGTGTGTGTGTGTGTACACACAAATAAAGTCTCTTGAGTAAAAAATGCTTGAGTGAAAATGCTCAGGAACCATGCCTAGGTCCCAAGATCAAGCCCCACAATTGACAATAACTGATGTTGGCAGAGATATGGCCAAAAAGGAACACTACTACATTGTTGGTGGGAATGTAATCTTGTTCAACCACTTTGGAAAGCAGTGTGGAGGTTCCTCAAAAGACTCACCATAGAGGGGCTGGGAAGGTGGCTCAGTTGTAGAGCACTTGCCTTGCATGCCTGAGGCTCTGAGTTCAATTCCCCAGCACCACATAAGCAAAAAGAAAAAAGCCGGAAGTGGTGCTGTGGCTCAAGTGGTAGAGCACTAGCCTTGAGCTGAAGAG
>NW_012267341.1:1453506-1498369 GCF_000151885.1 Dipodomys ordii
TTCCTTCCTTCCTTCCTCCTTCCTTCCTTCCTCCTTCCTTCCTTCCTTCCTTCCCTCCCTCCTTCCCTCCCTTCCTTCCTTCCCTTCCTCCCTCCCTCCCTCCCTCCCTCCCTTCCTTCCTTCCTTTGGTGTTGGGATGGATTGCAGGGTCCAGGCATGCTAAAGTAAATGCTCTCTCAGAGAACTACATCCCAGCCCAAGGATTTTCTCTTGAAGGTACCTGAAGCACACACTGGACCAGTATGTGGAAAGTGACTACACACTGCTCTACCTGCACCATGGCCTGACCAGCGACAACAAGCCATCCCTCAGCTGGCTGCGGGACGCCTACCGGGAGTTTGACCGCAAGTGGGTTGGCATGTAGTGGGCTTCCGGCCTGGGAGAGGTAGCTCTGAGCTGCCTGCTCAGGCACGAGTCCCACCTAGGTAAAGAAGAATTGGAAGTCAGAGGGCCTGGGCTTAAATTCCTGTTTCCCTATTTGCTCTGTAACCTTTCGTGTTACTTAACCTCTCTGAGCATGTTTCCTAATCTGTTAAATGGAGGCAACAGCAATATTTACTTCACGCACCTGCCATGAGTGGTCAACGCATACTATCCTTTAAGCGCCAGTCCTGTAATCTGAGGCATGAGTATGAGGCGCCCCTGGAGCACTCTTGCGTCTCCTATTCCACCCATTCACAAATTTCCTGTCTTACTACACAGGTACAAGAAGAACATCAAGGCCCTGTACATCGTGCATCCGACCATGTTCATCAAAACCTTGCTCATCCTCTTTAAGCCCCTGATTAGGTGAGCAGACCCCCAGGCTGCTGTCCCTGTGTGTCTCCTTGTCCTGTGAGCAGATGCCCCGGTGACGAGTTAGGGTTAAGCCCCGCCATCTGAGCTGGGAGGGTAAGGGAAGAGCAGCAGCCTGCATGTAACCAGGCTCTTCCCTCCATTGGGCAGCTTCAAGTTTGGACGGAAGATCTTCTACGTGAATTACCTGAGTGAGCTGAGTGAGCACGTGAAGCTGGAGCAGCTGGGGATCCCTCGCCAAGTGCTCAAGTGAGGCCTGGGGTGGGAGCTGCTGGGCGGGGACCACATGTGCCCTCTGACTTGGGTGTGTGTGTTCTGGCAGTGGGGGTGGCAAGATAAGCTGGCTCAGGGATCCCAGGTTAGAGAAGAAAGCCAGTGTCATGATTCAGGCCACCAGATAGTGTGGGTTAGAGCCAAATCAAAACCAGCGTTTGGCCAGGCACTGGAGGCTCATGCCGGTAATCCTAGCTACTCTGGAGGCTGAGATCTGAGGATCTGGGTTCAAAGCCAGCCCGGGCAGGAAAGTCCATGAGACTCTTATCTCCAATAAACCACTAGAAAGCCAGAAGTGGCATTGTGGCTCAAGTGGTAGAGCACTAGCCTTGAGCTGAAGAGCTGAGGGACAGCACCCAGGCCGAGAGTTCAGGCCCCATGATCGGACCCCCCCCCAAAAAAAAAAAAGACTCACCATAGAGCTTCCCTATGACCCAGCAGATCCACTCCTGGGTATTTATCCAATAGACCACAAACAAGGCCATGCTAAAGTTACCAGCAGAACATGTTCATTGCAGCATTGTTTACCATAGCCAAGATATGGAATCAACCCAGATACCCCTCCGCAGACGAATGGATCAAGAAAATATTGTATATACTATATATACACCATGGAATTCTATGCTTCCAGCAGAAAGAATGATTCTGTACCATTCATAAAGAAATGGGAAGACTTGGAAAAAAATTATATTAAGTGAAGTAAGCCAGACTCAAAGAAACATAGATTGGGGCTGGGAAGGTGGCTCAGTGGTAGAGTGCTTGCCTTGCATGCATGAGGCCTTGGATTCGATTCCTCAGCACCACACGAGCAGAAAAAGCCAGAAGTAGGCGCTGTTGCTCAAGTGGTATAGTGCTAGCCTTGAGCTGAAGAGCTGAGGAACAGTGCCCAGGCCCAGAGTTCAGGCCCCACAACCAACAACAACAATAAAAGGAACATAGATTACATGGTTTCGCTCATTTGTTGTAACTAGAATGTACCTATAAAAGAAAAAAAATACACTTGGATGTGATAAATTATACAGGACTCTAGACATTCACACAGTGAAACCATAGGAGGATATTCTTAGGAGAGAATCACAAAGGATCAATAGCTATGTGCCTTTGAGCATATAAAATGATATCTAGGGCTGGGAAGGTGGCTCAGTGGTAGAGCGCTTGCCTTGCATGCATGAGGCCCTGAGTTCCCTTCCTTAGCACCAGGTAAGCAAAAAGAAAAAAGCCAGAAGTGGCGCTGTGCTCAAGTGGTAGAGCTCTAGCCTTGAGCTGAAGAGCTGAGGGACAGCACCCAGGCCCAGAGTTCAGGCCACATGACTAGACCCAAAAATAAATAAATAAATAGTATCTATTGAAATGAACTCCAAGAAATGGAAACAAGAGGTGTTTTTTTTTTTGTTATTTTGTTTTTTGCTTTTGTTTTTCTCCTTTGTCACTTTTTGTTTTCATCTTGTATATCAGTTTTACCTGTTTTGGGAAGGGTAAAGGAGAACACTGAAATGATGGGACAAACGGTAAACAAATGCAGCTGTGATACTTAGTGTAGGCACTATGTTGAAAATGAACTTGTGGGGGAAGGGGTTCAAGAGGGAAAAACTGGGAGAAAATGAGGGAAGAGGTGACATCGTTCAAAAACAAATGTGCTCATTACTCGACTTAGGTAACTGTAATCCCACTGTACATAACCTTTAAAATAACAACAACAACAACAAAATTCTGGGTTTGGGGTTGGAGGCATGACTCAGTTGGGTGAACACTTACCAGTGAGTGAAAGCATTAGGTGCCGAGTTCAAGTTCCAGTCTCTGACCTAAAAGAAAAATTTCCAGGCATGGTAGTTCCTGCCTATAATCCCAGGCATCAGAAGACAGAAGCAGGAAGGTCACAAATTTAGGTCATACTGAGCTACGCAGCAAAATCCTGTTGGTAAAAAACAAAAAACCTGAAGATACTCATCTCTGCCACACCAACAAACTGCTCTTTACTCTTTCTGTAGTGGGTAACCACGATTCTGACATCTGACTTTACAGATTAGTCCTGTCTGCAGCAACATCCTGTGAGATGTTCTATTTATAGATATCCCATGACTTCTTTAACCAGTTCCCTGACATTCGACAGTTAGCTTGCTGTGCAGTGTTTTGTTTTTTTCCATCATGAAAGTCTGATGTGAACAGCCTTCTACAAACATGTTCCTGTTTATCTCTGTCTCCTTAGGAAAAATTCCTGAACATCTTTTACAGGATCAAAGAGCATGCACACTTTTTAGTTTCTAAGAACCATCACTTTATTGCCTTTTAACAAACATTCATTAGCCAGGTGCTGGTGGCTGACAATTGTAATCCTAGCTACTTAGGAGGCTGAAATCTGAAGATTGTGATTCAAAGCCAGCCTAGGAAAAATCTGCGCTTCTTTTTGTTGGGGGGCGGGGACCTTGAACTAGGCCTGGTTACTGTCCCTGAGCTTTTGTGCTCAAGGCTAATGCTTTACCACCTTTTTTGTTGTTGTTGTTGGTCGTGGGGCCTGAACTCTGAGCCTGGGCACTGTCCCTCAGCTCTTCAGCTCAAGACTAGCACTCTACTACTTGAGCCACAGAACACTTCCTGCTTTTTCTGCTTATGAGGTGCTGAGGAATCAAACTGAGGGCCCTCATGCATGCAAGGCAAGCACTCTACCACTGAGCCATCTTCCCAGCCCTGCTTTACCACTTTGAGCACAGCACTACTTCCACTTTTCTGGTGGCTACTTGGAGATAAGAGTCTTAGGACTTTCCTGCCTATGCTGGCTTTAAACCACAATCCTCAGATCTCAGCCTCCTGAATAGCTAGGATTACAAGTATGAGCCACTAGTCCCACTCTTACCTCCAATTAACCACCAAAAAGGCCAGAAGTGGAACTGTGGCTCAAGTGGTACAGCACTAGCTAGCCTTCAAACCCCAGGAGACTGCACCAAAAAACAAAACTAAATAAAATCCATCAATAGATGATGTTATAAGAAGGTCTGTTGTCACTACAATCTTTGCTATTTTCTTTTTTTTTTATTGTGAAAATACTGTACAGAGGGGTTACAATTACATGGGCAAGATAATGAATACATTTCTTATCAAGCATTGTAGCCTCCTCCTTTGTTTCCCCTTCCCTACCATCCCTTCCCATCCTCCCCCCACCCCCTCACAATCTTTGCTATTTTCATAGCTGCAAAATGCTATCTTTTTACATGACAGCTTTTGTAAATAACAAAGTGCTCAATGTGGATACTGAGTAAGTTATTGTAGCTAATAATGATTGGAATCAGTAGTAATCCAACATTAGTGATGTCTCTTGGCTTCCTTGCCTCGGCCCGGCACAACACTCAGGGGGCTGGTCTTAGGTTCCTCTCTCTAGGTAAGATCATAGAACTGGGCACTTAGTCAAATTCTAGGGTACTTTTTAGGAATCTTCCTTTCTCCTATGTCCTTTGGTATATGTCCTTAGCATTTGGGCCTGCCCAGCCTGGAGTGGCAGCCTGGGAGCTGCTTGGACCACCTGCAACAGGGCTTTACCCTAGATTCCCTTCCTTTCTCTCTTTGTCCATTCCTTTCATACTTCTCAGTGAGTTCCACGCCTCCTGTGTTTGTAAGGTACCCTGTCATTAGCATAGGGAACCTGAGGAGACGTGGCTCTTTGGTCCTCTCACTAGTGATGGGCACAGGTGACCTGGCCACTCTGATCACCTCCTGAGCATGATGCTTTACAATCTGCACAGAGTTCGCATGTAAGAGGCAGAGCTGTCCCAGGGTCTAAAACACAGCCTCGGACTCTGGACACCTCATCTCCAAGTTCTACAATAGCCATGATACCTGTGACAAACACCTGACTTCTCTGCTCCAGCCTCTCATTCATAAAATAGGGAAGGAATGAGATAATGTATTTGAAGCCCTGGGCTGGCACTAAATGCTTATACTGATAAGCTGTGTGTCCTTATCACTGACTAGGTGATTCTGGGAGGAAAGTGTCATCCCTTGCCTGCAGGTAGGCAGAGGGTCAGGCTTAGAGGTCAGTGTTCAAAAATGAGAGCTGTGATTGTTATTCCTCCAGGAAGCCCAGCCACCACCTCTGGTGATTACACCCGTTATATCACCGGAACAATGAAGGGAAAGGCTTGTCTGGAGGGAAGTGTGGTGAGAGCAGGAAACTTTAGGCCCCTGTGTCTCTTTTTTTTTTTTTTTTTTTGCCAGTCCTTGGGCTTGAACTCAGGGCCTGGGCACTGTCCCTGAGCTTCTTTTTGGTCAAGGCTATCACTCTACCACTTGAGCCACAGCTCCACTTCTGGTTTTTCTGTTTATATGGTGCTGAGGAATGGAACCCAGGGCTTCATGCATGCTAGGCAAGCACTCTACCACTAAGCCACATTCCCAGCCCACATGTCTGCCTTAATGGCCATACTATACACAGTGCAGATCTGAGCAGGGATTTCCTTTCCTTTCCTTTCTTTTCCCTTCTCTTCCCCTACCCTCTTCCCTTCCCCTTCCCCTTTCCTTTCCCTTTCCTTTCTTTCTCTCTCTTTCTCTCCCTTCGCTTCCCTTCTCTTCCCTTTCCCTTCTCTCCTTCTCTCCCCCCTCTCCTTCCTTCCTTCCTTCCTTCCTTCCTTCCTTCCTTCCTCCTTCCTTCCTTCCTCCTTCCTTCCTTCCTTCCTTCCCTCCCTCCTTCCCTCCCTTCCTTCCTTCCCTTCCTCCCTCCCTCCCTCCCTCCCTCCCTTCCTTCCTTCCTTTGGTGTTGGGATGGATTGCAGGGTCCAGGCATGCTAAAGTAAATGCTCTCTCAGAGAACTACATCCCAGCCCAAGGATTTTCTCTTGAAGGTACCTGAAGCACACACTGGACCAGTATGTGGAAAGTGACTACACACTGCTCTACCTGCACCATGGCCTGACCAGCGACAACAAGCCATCCCTCAGCTGGCTGCGGGACGCCTACCGGGAGTTTGACCGCAAGTGGGTTGGCATGTAGTGGGCTTCCGGCCTGGGAGAGGTAGCTCTGAGCTGCCTGCTCAGGCACGAGTCCCACCTAGGTAAAGAAGAATTGGAAGTCAGAGGGCCTGGGCTTAAATTCCTGTTTCCCTATTTGCTCTGTAACCTTTCGTGTTACTTAACCTCTCTGAGCATGTTTCCTAATCTGTTAAATGGAGGCAACAGCAATATTTACTTCACGCACCTGCCATGAGTGGTCAACGCATACTATCCTTTAAGCGCCAGTCCTGTAATCTGAGGCATGAGTATGAGGCGCCCCTGGAGCACTCTTGCGTCTCCTATTCCACCCATTCACAAATTTCCTGTCTTACTACACAGGTACAAGAAGAACATCAAGGCCCTGTACATCGTGCATCCGACCATGTTCATCAAAACCTTGCTCATCCTCTTTAAGCCCCTGATTAGGTGAGCAGACCCCCAGGCTGCTGTCCCTGTGTGTCTCCTTGTCCTGTGAGCAGATGCCCCGGTGACGAGTTAGGGTTAAGCCCCGCCATCTGAGCTGGGAGGGTAAGGGAAGAGCAGCAGCCTGCATGTAACCAGGCTCTTCCCTCCATTGGGCAGCTTCAAGTTTGGACGGAAGATCTTCTACGTGAATTACCTGAGTGAGCTGAGTGAGCACGTGAAGCTGGAGCAGCTGGGGATCCCTCGCCAAGTGCTCAAGTGAGGCCTGGGGTGGGAGCTGCTGGGCGGGGACCACATGTGCCCTCTGACTTGGGTGTGTGTGTTCTGGCAGTGGGGGTGGCAAGATAAGCTGGCTCAGGGATCCCAGGTTAGAGAAGAAAGCCAGTGTCATGATTCAGGCCACCAGATAGTGTGGGTTAGAGCCAAATCAAAACCAGCGTTTGGCCAGGCACTGGAGGCTCATGCCGGTAATCCTAGCTACTCTGGAGGCTGAGATCTGAGGATCTGGGTTCAAAGCCAGCCCGGGCAGGAAAGTCCATGAGACTCTTATCTCCAATAAACCACTAGAAAGCCAGAAGGGGCATTGTGGCTCAAGTGGTAGAGTGCTTGCCTTTAGCTGAAGAGCACAGGGACAGTGCCCAACCAAGCCCAGAGTTCAAGCTCCATGACCGACATAAATAAATAAATAAATAAACTCAGAAAAGGCTGGTAGTGGCACTCTGGCTCAAGTGGTAGAGCACTAGCCTTGAGCAAAAGACACTCAGGGACAGCGCCCAGGCCCAGAGTTCAAGCCCTAGGAACAAAAAACAAAAACAAAAGAAATCAAAACAAAAAAACCACCTTTGCCACTTGCAAGCTATGTGTATTTTCTTGGGGGAGGGGTGTGAGGTAGGATTATAGTAGGGTTGGTCAGTGAGACTACAGAGCCAGAGGCCTTGATCCTTATTCCCCCCTTCCCCAGATACGATGACTTCCTCAAATCTACGCAGAAGAGCCCTGCCACGGCCCCCAAACCCATGCCACCACGCCCTCCCCTGCCCAACCAGCAGTTTGGGGTCTCATTGCAGCAGTGAGTACGGGAAGGGTGGGCAGAAGGGCGTAGGGGCTGCAGGGCCTGGGTGGGCTGGTGGCAGACCTGGCTCCCCATGTTGTTTCCCACAGCCTCCAAGAGAAGAATCCCGAGCAGGAGCCCATTCCAGTTGTGCTCAGGGAGACTGTTGCCTACCTGCAGGCCCACGGTGAGTGCCACAGCCATGAAACCAGGGGACCCCCAACCTCCAGCTGCCCTGGAGAAGCTCTGGGCAGGGCTGGGAGCCAGCCTCCCTCATTTGGGAACCCCAAGACAGAGAGTGAGCTAAGCAGCTATCATGCACAGAATTCGGAGACTTATCCGGCTCTGTTTTCTTCTCAGCTCTGACCACAGAGGGCATTTTCCGGAGGTCAGCCAACACCCAAGTCGTCCGTGAAGTACAGCAGAAGTACAACATGGGTGAGTGGTCTAGAGGTGTGCTAGGCCCCCAGATCCAGGACTGTGTGTGTGTGTAGGTGTGGGAAGACATGGTATCACCGTTGGGAGGGCTTCTCTGAATTCTGCTGCCCTGAAAATAAGGTCCCAGCTTCTCTTCCTGTCCGAGGCTTCGGTGGCTTTTGATGTCACTCCATAGGTCCTACTTGTGCCTGGCTGTTCCAGGCCTGCTGCCTCACCTTCAGCCTCTGGGCCCTGATGAGAGGTGCAGAATAACTGATGTGTGCTCGGGGTTCCACTCACCCAGCCAGCCCCCGTCACAGGAAAGAGGAGGGCGCAGGTGCAGAAGGGGCGCTCTTAGGGAAGCAGGGGCTGAGGGCAAAGTTAGGAAAAGGGGCCTTGCCTGGCCTCAGGGATGCTTTCTCATGTGGGTCCTGCTACCTCTACCTCCCCAGGACTCACAGTGGACTTCAACCAGTACAATGAGCTGCACCTGCCAGCAGTCATCCTCAAAACCTTCCTCCGGGAGCTTCCTGAACCTTTGCTAACCTTTGACCTGTACCCTCATGTTGTAGGCTTCCTCAGTAAGTTCTTCCCTTTTCCCTCCCATGCTTGGACCAGGAATGAAGGTGGGGGTGGGGTGCTTTCCATCAGCCTATTTGTCCACCATGGCCTGTAAGTCTATGGGCCAGGGTATCCCCACTGCCTTGAGTTAAGGCTTCCTGAGCAAGCCCAGCACCCCTGTAACCTGGACCTCGTTCCTCAGACATTGATGAAAGCCAGAGAGTGGAGGCAACACTACAGGTTCTCAGGACGCTGCCAGAGGAAAACTACCAGGTGCTTCGTTTCCTGACTGCCTTCCTTGTTCAGGTGAGACTCCACCTCCACTGCCCACTTGGGGGTGGAGGGAGTGGGGAGGAGGTGCTGTCTTCCCTGGCTGCTGCAGATGAGGTTGCCAGGAGGCGGAGGCAGGGGCTGTGGTTTCCTGCCACATGCCTCCACCCCTGTGTCCTCCACAGATCTCTGCCCACAGTGACCAGAACAAGATGACCAACACTAACCTGGCTGTTGTCTTTGGTCCAAACCTGCTGTGGGCCAAGGATGCTGCCATCACCCTTAAGGCCATTAATCCCATCAACACGTTCACTAAGTTCCTCCTGGATCATCAAGGGGAGTTGTTCCCCAACCCCGATGTCAAGGAGCTCTGAACCCAGCCTCTGCCCACTGAGTACCCCTTCTCTGGCAGTCCCAGTTCGGACTGTTCCTCCTGGTATCAGCGTTACAGGATCCTGGGACCCCCTCCCCCGTCCAGGAAGGGGCAGTGAAGCCCTCCATGGAAATTGTAGCCAACCAACCAGGCAGCTCCTCCTTCCCCTCTGTCTAGTCCTCCTCACCGGCCCTGGAGGCCTTGCTATTATCGTCAGACATTTTCTTCGCCTTATACTTCTCACTGCCTCTCTGGAAGCCTGGCTGCAGCTGAGCTCTGCAGAGCTGGACTTGGCTCTTCATGCGGGAGAAGGACTCAGCCCTAGTAACCCTTTTCCTGCTTTCACTTGTGTCTGTTTCCCTGGTAACCATGGGGGACTAAATCACTGCCAGCTGGGCTGGTAGCTGGGGCTGGCCCACTCCTTCTTGACCATGTTGAGGTGTCTCCCTGACTGGGTCAGTTGCCCTGATTTTAAAGTCCTATTCGGTATTGGCCTGGATGCAAGTCCCCTGCGCCTTCCCTCCCTGCTAATGGCTCAGCCTTGGATAATTCCACATTGAAGGAATGACAGGACTGGAGTCCGCTTCCTATTTCTGCCTCCTAGATCTGCCTTTGCCAAATGGTACTGCCCCAGTGTGTCTTATCCTAGTTCTGTCTTAGATGACAGAACTTAGAATCTGCATCCACTGAAATAGGGACCTCCCCTCCTGGGGAGAGCTGTTATGTCGGGATAGGGCCAGGGATGAGCAGGCTCAGCCCTGTGCCTTGCCTGTGTGTTCTCGCATGTGCACATCCTTGGCCATGTAGCTGTGTCTGTGTGGGGTCACACTGGTCCCAGCTGTGGCCAGAGGTGACTTAGTGCCTCCGGATCTACGGTGGCTCCCTCCTCCAGCCTGGGAATTCTTAGAGGAGCAGAGGCTCCGAAGACCCATGGGAGGGGGTAGAGATTTTTATGCTAGATCAGCCCCTGCAGGATGGATTCTGGCAACCTCCCCAAGGGAGAAATGGGGCTCCAGAGCCCCATTATCTTTCGAAAACCTGGACCTCCATAGTGATTGATATTCCTCATCTACTATTTTGATGAGCCCTAGGGACCCTCTTCATGTAGCTTTGTCCCCTGTAGCAGGGAAGTACCTACAGTGACCCTGCTGCCCTAGCCACCACCAGGCAGAACAACTCCAGAGCCTGTAGTATGGGAATCCCCAGTGACTGGCTCCCAGGTGGGGCCAAGCCCTCCCTGGGTCCTCTCGAGGTGTGCTGGGGCCTGGAGCTGCTGCTGGTTCTGTCAGTCCCTATGTTTCTCGCTTGGCCCTGGCCTGGGCTACTCTGCTTTTGCTCTTCTTTGTATAGTAAAGAGCCAACTGCTCTCAGCCCCAGTCTCTTGGGGAGCCTTTTGGGTTTCTTTTGTCTCTCTCCTGTCTTTTGCCCCATTGGTCTGTACTGGGGGCACTTGTACTGTGAATCAAGTGTTCACATTCACATTTAATAATTTCCTTGGCACCAATCATGTATTTCACCGTTCGCACTTTTTGTATTTCAATAAAAAAAAAATGAAGACCTGCTCTTCTCACTGCTAAGTTGAAGTCTTGAGAATGGAACAGTGGGTGTGGTATGCTTGTGAAATCAGAGGTGCGTTTCTCAGGAAGGTCTCTTCCCCAGTCCATCTGCCCCATCCTCATCTTGTTCACTTGTGAGTTAGTCAGGGCAGCTTGGAAGTGTTAACTGTCACTTTCCACTAGAACTTGGGCTTGAACTCAGGGGCTCACACTTTCTATTTTTTTTTTTTTTTTTTGTCCATCATGGGGCCAGAGCTCTGGGCCTGAGCACTTTCCCTCAGCTCTTCAGCTCAAGGCTAGCACCCTACCACTTGAGCCAAAGCGCCACTTCCAGCTTTTTTTTTGCTTATGTGGTGCTGAGGAATCGAACCAGGGCCTCATGCATGCAAGGCAAGCACTCTACCACTGAGCCACCTTCCCAGGGGCTCACACTTTCTTCGCTTGCTTAGTCACCTATAGCTGGTGTTCTACCCCTTAATCCAATGCCTCCAGCCCTGCCTTTTTGCCTGTTGTTTTTGGAGATGGAGTCTCAAGGATTTTTATCTGTCCAGGCTAGCTTCTACTCCAAGTCTCAGCCTTGTGAGTAGCTAGGATTACAGGTGTGAGCAACTAGTGCCCAGCTCATCTTCCACTTTTTGCACCTGTAGCAACCTGAGGGGTAAGGCTTCCCACCTGGCTGCATGGAGGCTGCGAAAAATCCAGTTTTCCTTCTTTTAAGCAGATTGTGCTTTAAAGGTTTAGATGGTAAGTTTTGGGTTCAAGCTCTAGCTCAATGGTAGAAAGCCTTCTTAGTATGTCTATGGCTCTGGGTCCAACCCCCAGCACAAAGGCAAGAGGGGGAAAAAGATGACCAATTTTTTTTTAGTCACTGGAGGATAGGAGAGCAGAATCTCACTTCGCAGTTGTCAAGGTTAACTTCGAGGTGCTTGCTGTCTATTGTAGTTAGGCAGTTCTAATGGCTCCAGCTGGCCCCTCTTCCCCGTTTGCTCGGGCTGGGGCAGCTCAGCTAGAGCACAGGTTCAGGCAAGGTTAAGATGGTGGTTGTATGCCGGGCGCTGGTGGCTCACGCCTGTAATCCTTGCTACTCAGGAGGCTGAGATCTGAGGATCGCGGTTCAAAGCCAGCCCGGGCAGGAGGGACCATGAGACTCCTATCTCCAATGAAACCACCAGAAAACCGGAAGTGGCGCTGTAGCTCAAGTGGTAGAGCGCTTGCCTTGAGCTGAAGAGCTGAGGGACAGCACCCAAGCCCAGAGTTCAAGCCCCACGGCTGACCAAAAAAAAAAAAAAGATGGAGGTTGTAAACACTGGCCCTGAGTGCCAGAAGTCTTCACTGTACAACTGGGGCCTGCAGCCAGGGACCTCAAGGCAAAAGATATTGGCAATCTCACTAGCTCTGCAAGCTGTAAGCTGGGTGAGTAGAGCATCAAAGCAATCGCACAGGGAAATAGGAGAGGGGAGCCAGAGAAATGGGGAGCTGTGTACTCAAATTAGGTTCCTGGCTTGGTTTCTGCTGAGTTAAAGTGTCAGCTCACCAAAGCCTTAGCAATAGTAGGTCTCTGGAGCGAAGCAGTGAGGCAACTGAGCACTCTGCTTTTGGACGTGAGGGTCATTTGGGACAACCCACTATTTCCCACCTAGGGTTTGAGGCAACTGTCCAGCCAAGGAGCACCAAAAGCCCTGGAAGGCAAGAGTGAGTTTAGCTCTGTTTCTTCAGTCCAAGGTTTGGTCTAAATTCAGAATTTTCTGATCAGCTTATTTTTGTGCTGGAGCTTGACTTCAGTATGAAACAGTGTAAGGGACAACCCAGACAGCAGTTGTGTGGTGCTGGTCAAGTAGAGTGACATGTACCAACGTGCATTTCAGGCTCATTGGCTCTACTTTCAGTTCCTATCACCACCAAAAATGAGGCACAAACCAGGAGAAAGGGCCAGCTTTTGATAGACTGGAGGTGCCTGTAGCTCCTGGGGCCAGGAAGGCCTATCCCTGCTGGCCCTTCTACCCTTCCTAGCTCCCAGAGTCCCCAGGGCAGCAAAACAAACCTGTGCAAGTTCCTGACTTCCTGCCACTTCAGTTCCCTTCCTTTCCCTGTGTTTGCTTGATCACAACCCTCTCACTATATTAGCAATTGCTCTGATGTCTTCTGCCTGAAACATTGCAAGGGTCTGCCACTGGTATCTTCACAAATAGGGACCATCTACCGCAAGCCTGGTAGTGAGCACATTGTATAAAGGGAATAGAGTTGACAATGGCCAACCTCTCAGGGAGATTTTGCTACAAGTTTACCTCATATATACCATTTCATTCACTATTCAAATGTATGACCCTGCCATGTATAAAGAAAATGAAGGTCTGGGAACATGGCTGAGTGGTAGAGTGCTTACCTAGCTAGCATGCACAAAGCCCTGGGTTTGATTCCTCAGTACCACATAAACAGAAAAAGCCCAAAGTGGAACTGTGGCTCAAGTGGTAGAGCACTAGCCTTGAGCAAAAGAAGCTCTGGGTCAGTGCCCCAGGCCCTGAGTTCAAGCCCCATGACTGGCAAAAAGAAAAAAAAAAAGGCTTTCTAGAAGCTTCCTGACAGCCCAAGGCTACCTGTGTTCAGCGGTCAAGCTCCAAGGCCTTTTTGCACTATAAAAATCCCCCATGTTTCCTTTTGCATGGAGCCTGCTGGTGACCCAGACATGCAGAGAGGCAGAAGGCAATTTGTAGAGGAGTTGTAGAGAAAAAAAACTTTTTATTGGAAATCTCTTAGATACATTTTAAAGTGTAGCTAAGTTGGAGTACATTGAAGGAGGGCCTCTGACACCCCGAAGCTGATGACTGGTCCCAGTCCGTGCCCAGGGGGCTGCAGGAGTCAAGTCTAGAGCTCATTCTTTCCATTGTGTGGGGCTGAGGGGCAAGGGCCACCTTACTGGTTGCCTTGCTTCTCCCAGGATCAGTGAGGTCTCAGCCTTCCTGAGCCAAGTCTTGGAGAAAGGCTGCACCCTGCAAAGGCTTACACCAAAGGTATCAGACTGTCTTGGCCCAGAGGTAACAGGCCTTCCATGCAAGGTCTGAGACTGCAGCAGCTGAGATGAGGGCTTTAGTCACTTACTAGGCCCTTCCTCAGCACTAGTCCAGGGACCAAATCTGATTGGTTCAGCTGGCCATGGATGTGTCCTGGCCCAAAGACCGGAGGGCTAGCTGGTCACCAATGCTGGCAGCAGACATATGCACAGGGTTCCCCTCTAGAGCGCACTCCGGACTTCAGAAGTCAGCCTTGTACAGGTGGGAACAGCTTTACATGCAGTTCATGAACAAGCATTGAGAGGCACCGGTTCCACAAAGCCTCAGCTACTGCCAAGGAGTACCAAGGGCCCAGGAGGAATGGGGCAGGCTGGTTCTTCTTGCCCAGCTGCCAGTCAGGCTGGAGAGGGCAGATGGTGAGGCACTTGACTTACTCAAGTAATAATACCTGAAAGGTTAAGTCAATCACATGCCCAGCTTTGGTTTCTCAACAGGGAACCATATCCAGCTCATAAACCCAGGGCAGTATACTATTAACAAACCGTGGGATTAAAGAGAGGTGGTGACCAGGCCCAAGCAGGAGGAAAAGCTCCATAGTCCAGCCCCCAAGGATCAGGAGCTCCAGAAGGAGGACACACACAATGCCACTGAGGCATGGCATATATGCAACTCTAAGGAGTCATCACATTTAGCACCCCGAGACTTCCTGGCTGCCAGAATGGAGGCTGAGACTGAGGGCAATGACAGTGCTCACCAGGAGTCTGCGGGTGTGCAAGGGAAAGCCTGCTGTCAGCTCAATGCAGTTTTAGGAGGGTTAGTTGGCCCTTGCCAGCCCTTTTATTGGATCTCACCTTCAATGCAATGGCAAGGAAGATCTCCAAGCAGCATCCCAGATCCTGAGGAACCTCCACAGGAGGCCTCTGTCCCAGGGATAGGCCTGAGCCTTCCCCGAGTGAAATATCTAACCTCAAACATATTTTCTCTATAAAATATCTGATTTCTCTGAAGTAATAAATATTTACCATGTCCTCTAACCAAGGAGCAGCAATGTGTGTGGGGGGGGTGGGGGTGTGATATTTGCTGTGGTTTTCAGTAATAGCATCTTACACAAAGTTTGGGGTTTTCCCATGGAGCTGAGGGCCTGAATACCTGCAACTACCAGGGCAGATAAGACTTCTGGTTAGGGACAGAACAACCTTGCAGAAGGGTGGTGGGCTTTGGAGTTTGTGTCATTTTGGGCAGAAAGGCCTGTCATATTGCCAAGAGTACATGTGAGATGGAGAGAAAGGGAGGGGGGGAGAGAGAGAGGGATATTGGTGGGGGGGGAGGGGAACCCAAGAATTAAAGGAGATACCTAGAGAGCCTCCTTCCTCCCCAACATGTTCTCCTTCTTTCTGCCTTGCCCCAGCCTGTGGGCCACTAGCTGGAATGTCAAATGGTTGATGGTAAGAGCAGGCAGGCAAGGGGACCAGCCAGCTTCAGGGCAGCCCTAGGTAGGAGGCTGGAGCAACAGAAACTAGGTGACATCCTTTGTGAAACAACTGATAATGACCGGTGGAACGTGGGTGGGTGGTTCTGCTGAGGCCCATTAACCCAGGTCTAGCTGAAAGGCCTGGAGGCAAGCCCTTCTACCCGCAGTTACTAGGCTTCACTGCCACCATGGAGTCTCAGGATGGTCCAAGAGCAGAGGCTTCTGGGTCCCCCTGGGGAACCATTCTGGAAGCAGCATGAGGGAAGGGAGTAACTGAGGAGTGAGGGGCTCTCAGCCCCCTGGGACCACAGGGATGCTGCTGGTACTCAGGACATTTTTTTACTGCAGGGTTTCTACAAAGGCATCAAATTCGCGGACGTTCTTCTCATGCACAGCCAGCCTCTCTGGTAGTGAATCCTGTACCAGAAGAAGAGAAGAAGGGCTTAGTCAGGCCTGGGAGAGGCACCAGTCAGTCCCTGAGAGCAAGGAAGAGAGTAAGACAAAAAGTGTTGTTGAGCAGTGCTAGCTTAGCAGAAGGCAGGATGGCAGGGCGGCCATCGGGATGGGGTAGTGGACATGTCCTCAGGGATTTGTGGAGTCTGTAGGGCCACACACTCTATAAAGGTAAAACAGGCTAAGAACTGCAAAATTAAACACAAACAGTGGTTGGCACAGATCACCAACAGTAGGATGAAATTGCAAGTTCAGAGCACCATGGCTCAAGTCAAGTTTAAGAAAGCTTTTTCATGCCTTTTCTGAGCATAAAGTGCCCTGGAAGAAAAGGGACAAAGTAGCCATTGCAGCCCCTAGACTGATGTGGCAGGTCTGTGAGAGGCCTGGCACCAATACCTTCACACTGGCCAACTGAGGCTGAGGGGTCAGTAGCAAAGAGAAGCAAAGGAAAACAGCTGTGACACACTAGCCTGCTGTCATATCCAGCTATGGATAAAGCTCTCACTCTACTGAAGTAGTTGGTCACCATTAGGACTAAGCAACAGAAAGCAATCTGTAGGGTTCAACCACCTCAGGGAGATCTACTTATGGTGGAGTTATGCATAAGGGACTTGGGAGAAGGTGGAAACTCTAGCATTAGATCCTCCAGTAGGCCACAACCCTGACAGCAGCGGTGGGTCTGGTCACAGCTGCCGGGTAGACCTGGGAAGCAGCTAGCACTGGCTGTGATCACACAGAGAGTACTGGGACCTAGGTTCTTTCAGCACACAGGTCACATGAGATTGGTGATTGGTGGTCAGATTGCCAAGCTCAGAAAGGCAGGCCATCTGGGGTCAAAACTATTTTGCCTGGTTCTATGATCTTGGCAAGTTAATCACAGAGTTTTTTTCTTCTGTTAATTGGAATAATAAAATCCATGGGTTTTTTTGCTGCTGAAAAGTCATATTAAAACCCAATAAAAATGCTTGTCAGGGGCTGGAAATGCAACTCAGTGACTGACAGCCTGGGCATGTGCCCAGCTCATGGTCAACTCCTAGCTCCATGAAAGAGGGGTGGGGAGAGAGAGAGAAGGAGGAAGGAAGGAAGGAAGGAAGGAAGGAAGGAAGGCAGGCAGGCAGGAAAGGAGGAAGGGGAGGGAGGGAGGGAGGGAGGGAGAGAGAGAAGGAAGAAAAAAGGAAAGGAAGAGGAAGAGCCGAAGAAAGGCCTGGTGCTTAGACAGCCCTGGTAACTGTAAAGAATAATTAGTAGTAGTATTTCTCTTTCGTTACTATGAAGGAGGGTTTTCTGTTAAATCAAATCAAGGGCAGCTCCTCTGAAGGCCTCTAATTTCTGTAATAGTGAGAGTCCCACCTCAGACAGGGGGACCTTGCAGACAAGACAACCCAATCTGTCATATGACTTGATCACTAGGTGAGGAGGATGTCGGGATAAATTCCATCAAGCAGTCATCCCCACAGTGCACTGATGTCCACAAGTGACTCTCCTGTGCCAGGTCAGACCAGGTTAGTGACTTGTGCAAGCCACTCTTTTGCTTGCCTCTCTGAGGCAGGAAGTAGGCAATACTCTAAGCAGACATGTGGTAATAAAATCCATCTTAGAATGCTTGGCCAGGCATGAGAACGGCTTGATGCAGGAGGGAGCTCTCCGAGGAAAGCAAGATCACTGGTCTTCAGGACCCACATGCTCCTGTGCCCTGCACCATGGTCTGCCTGGTAGAAGATGGGTATGGCCAGAGTGTGCAAGTTACAGTAACACAGAGAATATGTAGTGCAAACGAAAACTGAGCTCAAGCAAATCTAAGAAAACAATTAGTGAGTACCACTGGTGTATCTCAAGATTTGTTCCTAAAGTAAAACAAGGACAATGAAGACAGAGCGGTAGGGAGAACAGAAAGCAAGTTCTAGGTCTACAGTACGGGAGGAAAGACCATCAGTGAGGAAGCGGACCTGGGTGGGGAGGGGGAGGGAGGAAGTCCATACCAAGTCTTCAGCCATGGACTGGGCTCCAATATCTATGGAAAGGCTGCTCAGCTGAGGAGGGTTCTGAAATTCACGATAGAAAGTCCCCAAGTCCATTGGAAGAATGTCATCTTTAGAAAAAGCAGGTTTCTTCAAAACAAAACAAAAAGAGTGTATGTATACACACACACACAGACACACACAGACACACAGACACACAGACACACAGACACACAGACACACACACACACACACACGGATTTGAATTAGCTTGCCTTGGTTTACAAAGAAAAATCAGAGGAGATAAGCTATGAACAAAGAAAAGCTTCTTCCAGACTTATCTGAGGGAGAATGTCTAATCCGGGTCCCTCCCTGGCTAAGTTCATGTCCTCTTCAATTCCTTCCCTGAATCAAGGGCCATCCACTAGGCATGAATAGGACTTTTAAGTGGATACCTCTTGACCCCAGTTAGATTTTATTATGAATTTCACCCAAGGCATGGCATAATACCTTACTACTCATGGGCCTTTGTCTCCCCAGACATCTACCGCCCTATCCCATCTTTACTGATGATCCCTGGGAAAGATCTTGTTCAAGTGCAATAAATGCACGGGGGTTTGCTTGTCCTAGAACAGCACAGGTGGAGGGAGGGGAAGGCCACTTACGAAGTCAATCATCACAAAGTCATCATGCGCATTGCCACTGCTGCCTCCACTGGAGCCATTGGAGTGCAGGCTGCCGTGGAGAGGAGATGCTGTCTCTGGGGACTCGGGAGGATTTACCTGGTTCAAAATAAGGCAGAGTCAGGGCTAAGTCTGTGAACTGGACCCACATCACTATGAGCCAACTGAGAAGTTTGTGTAAGAAACTTAGTGCTGGCTGTAGATGCAGTAGCCAAGGGGCCTAGCTTGCGGTCTGTGGAGGCCCAACCAGGATAGTGACTACTGCACCATCTACTGGAAACTGGCAGTCACAGGTGGGCTCACCATAGGATCGGCATCTTCCAGCTCCAAATTCTTGGGAGCAAACATGGCAAAAGGTATGTCCAAACTTGTCAAGGTCACCTGAAGAGACAGGAGAGAAGCATTCGTGCCGGCCCCTCCCCTGGCTCATGCTTACAGGCTGTCAGAAGTCAGCAGAACAGCAAGTAGCTGACCCCACAACCTCCTTGTCTCCCTGTCCCCCATATCACATAAGCCCACAGAAGAGAACCCTGAGAATTCAGCTGGGTTAAGTTTGAGCCACACCAATGCTGTGTCACTGGGCCTACAGAAGAGGAACTTCTATCCTAAAGTAAGGCAGTTTGTGAACTAAATAGTGTCCAGCCTGTCTCCCTAGGGGTTGTCGAAAGTTCTTAGTCTTCTTCACAGTAAAACTTACACACTTAGACACACACACTCTTGCAAGCATTTTCAGTAGTTCCATAAGATGCTGCCCATAGAGCCTTACTCTAAGGACATTCTCACAGGTGGCAGTGGCAGAGTCACCTGGTTGATGGGTTTGTTGACAAAGGCTCCCACTTTTCGGACAAAGATGGTTTCTAGGACATCATGTGGGGAGGCCCGTCCCTCGCTGCTGTTAGATACAGTTTCAGCATCCTCACTAGGGAAGAAAGGGACAGTGAGTGCTCAATTCTAAAGCCACAGCACAATGACTTGGTTTCTCCACTACGTCCACCCTCTTGTGGGACTGTGGCCTGAGCAGGCTTCAGGTCCCACCACCCATGTAGGACATAGCACCATGTGGTTGGGCTGCTGCCAGTGTCCCCTGCCTCATGAGCTGACAGGAGACTGTACTTGCTGGGAACAACTAAAACTTATGCACATGATGAAACTTCTCATTACAAAAAGCTGAACTGAAACACTAATAATGTACATCGCTTAGCAGGCACAGAGAAGTCAGACACAGGACAACAACTCTAATACACTGCCAGTTCAGTATTACAGAACGAAGCCCCACATTTTAGATTTTCTTCTTGTTCTATACAGAAGATTCCATATATATATATATATATATATTTTTTTTTTTTTTTTTGGTCGGTTGTGGGGCTTTGAACTCTGGGCCTGGGGGCTGTCCTTCAGCTTTTCAGCTCAAGGCTAGCACTCTATTGAGCCACAGTACCACTTGCAGTTTTCTGAATGGTTTACTGGAGATAAGAGTCTCACTGCCTTTTCTGCCCAGCTGGCTTTGAACCATGATCCTCAGATCTCAGCCTCCTGAGTAGCTAGGATTACGGGAATGAGCCACCAGTGCCTGAGTAGAAGACTGTATATTTTATAAATTAAATTCAAGTCTACCACATGAAGTGTCCAGTTAAAGTCAATAGTCCCACATTTGAGGCCTTAGCCAGACAGAGCTCTCTCCATCCTTGGTGAACTGCCTGGGTCCAAATTTCTACATTCTTGCTCATGTTTTCTCTCTCCACGCCCCTGCCCTGTGTCAATTATCCCTTCTGGACTGATGCTCAGTCCTGTATGTCACAGTGGCTCTGAGCAGCAGAAACTGGGCTGCCAGTGGTTGCCACCCAGCGGTAACAGAAGGCTCTAGCCTCTGGCCAAAAAAGCGGGCTCAAGGTGAATAGGACTACATAAGGTGATCTCCTGAAATCCAGGTAGCAGGGGGACCAGCATGAAGGTAAGGTTTCTAAGCGATTAAAACCTTTAGCTCAGAACCCCTATCCAGGGTCCTTGGTCTCTAGCTACTTTTAGACATGACCCTGGCTCAAAATGGGATTGTAAAATGACTAACATTTTCCTTTAAATAAGGACAAAAATGGAAATTTGAAAAACCAAAAATGGAATCTTCTTCCTAATGACATACAAACACAAAAGTCTCCCCAAGCAATTCTGCTCTTACCACTTCACTGTGGGAAACAAACAAAAATTTCTACAATGAGAATTTTCTATTAGGATGTGTGTGTGGGGGGGGTGGCACCCATTATCTCCAGTGCCTTCCAAGGGGAGAAGAGGCGCAGAGCAGGACAGCTTGCAGCACATTCCCAAGGGAGGAACACAGCTATGCAGTCAGGCTGCACTAGGTGACCTTGGGCAAAATCAGTGAGCCCTCCTGAGGCTATTATTCATTCATTTACTCATTCATTCATTCACAGTGCTGGAATGAAACCAGATCTCATGTGAACTAGGCAAGGACTCTACCATTCAGCTATACTACACCCCTCTCATCTTGAAAAAGGAGGTAGCAGTGGTCATTTTTTTCTTTGGGTGTGTGTGTGGGGGGGTACTATGGTTTGAAGTCAGGGCCTTGAGCTTACTAGGCATGGACTATACCAGATTATACTGCTGACCCATGCCTCCAGTCCCAAAGAAGTGATTTTTGATAGTGAAAATGTGAGAATTTTTACTTGCAAATTATGGTCTTCATCACTTACATTTTATAGACTGTTATCACTTCAGTGATCTGAGAGGACAATGGTATAATTTCTTCCTTTGTCCTGGGGTTTGAACTCAGGGCCTGGGCACTGTCCCTGAGCTTCTTTTGCTCAAGGCAAACACTCTCCACTTGAGCCACAGCACCACTTCTGGCTTTTTCTGTTTTTTTTTTTTTTTTCTCTGTGATACTGAGAAATCGAACCCAGGGCTTCATGCATGCTAGGCAAGCACTCTACCACTAAGCTACATTCTCAGCCTATCCTCACTGGCTTTGACAGTGCAGAGCCACAATGGAGACTCACCTGCTGGAAGGGGTAACCGCACAGTGGATCCCATCGGAAGGTGTGTGAGTTGCCAATCTTTCCTGGTCAGCCTGGGCGCCATGAGTAGGCTGGGTGGGAGCAAGGGGTACCCCACCTTCCTTCCCTGGAACCATGAGCTTTGGGGGAAATGGAAAGATACAGTGAACCACTGCCACAGGGAAACCTCACGTCCTAGCTTGTTAGTGTCTGCTTTCGAGCTTTCCATCACAGTGCCACCACCTGGCGGGCAGACATCCTGGATCTTTCTGCTCTGGAATGTGGCTACTAGAAGACATGCATGGTAATGACTACAAAGGGAGAAGCAAAGAGGAAGAAAAACCCCAGGAAAATCATCTTTCCTTTTTGAAGATGGTTCCTTCCTCTCAGAGTCACTTCTGTCATCCAAAGAGCCTTGTTTCCAAACAGTATACTACAGGTATCTAAAGAAGTCCCTTAACCGCTCCAGGGCAGGGAGGCAGCCCTGGAAAGCCCAAGGTCCTCCCCATCTTTAAGGTACCTGATGAGGGTGTGGAGCATTTAAGCCAGCAGCAAACACTACCGGATAAGCCAGGTCAGCTGATCCAAGGCCCAGGACTGCAGGCTGATAGGAAAGGCGAGAGCTTGAAAGCTGAGCAAGAAAAAAACAGGGGGCAGAGGAAAGGCAGGAAAAAATAGGCAATCCTAGTGTGACATGATGGAGCTCTGCAGAAATGTAAGGAATGAGTCCAGGCCCACAGGTCTGTAGCACAGGAGCCTGGTGCAATATATGACAAGGTAGGCCAGGCTTTTTAGACATCTCTTGGATAAGAAAACAAGAGGCTTGCTTGTACTGGGATAGGGATTCCCAGTCTGGAGCCTCCCAAAGGCCTCAAATGAGCTCCTTGCTTCCCTGTTCCCAGGGGCTCAGCTTCTGTTTTGAGCCCAGCAGATCCCCAGGGAAAGACCCAGGGCCAAACTTGGAGCCAAAGTCATCAGTTTTTCCAAAGTCATTCTATTTTCTCCTTTGTCCTTGAGGTCCCTTTGAAATAGAAGGCCATCATCTCTAATCACACCCTCTATCACCCCTGGGTATGGAAGGGTTCCTATTTATATTGAAAAAGAATAAGAACACCAGTCTTGTTTATTTGAAAATCTGATATAAATAACTCCATGTATTTTTCACATCAACGGAAGGAGGAGGGGCAAATGAATCCCCTATTTTGGGCTGCTGGCCTGTGGCTGGCCTGTTAAAATCAATTACGGAGCCTCAAAATAATCCCTCAGGGTACTTGGGGACATTTAAATAACTATCCATTTTGCTCTGTCTCCATTTTTTTAAAGAGAAGGAAGCCATCTGATCATTCCCCTTCTACCCATTATGAACTCACATGATGGGCAAAGGCCAGTCCTGCCATGGGGACCCTCAGAGCGTCCGTCACCACAGGAGTAGGGGTCTGAAAATGTGCCTTTGTGACAGTAAACACACACTGTGCAAAGACACACACAGAGACAGGAGAAACAAGAGAAGAAAAGAGAAAAGGGCCTTGAGAAAGAAATGAAACACCAGCAGGGCGGCAGTGAGAGGCTAGAGAGACAGTGCTAACTTAGGAGTGTGGCAAGGGGAACAATGCATACTGGCTTCCCAAAGGGACAACTTTGGGAAGCTGGGTCCCTGGAAGTGACATTTATCCCAGCATGGGTCCTCCATCCTGCCCCCCAGACAAGCAGCTGAAAACTCAAGTTGACTCAAGTGGGTAGGATCTGGCAAAACAGAGACATCTGAATCATTCATTAGTCTGTCTTTTGTCAAAAACTGGGTGGGAGGAAGCCATTGAACAGCTTCCAGGAGGAAGGACCTGAGTGCAGGTGCAAGGTAAACCCAAGAGGAATGAAAATGCTGGGATTGTTACATTACACAGCAAGCCTTTTCAGGGGCCCACAATGTGCAGGTGGACACTTTCCTACATGGTGCCAGGAAAGATGAGAGGTGTGCAGAGTACGTGCGCGTGGGCATGCAACTGTATTCCTAGAGTCTTACAATATGGGAGAACTTGCAAGTAAAAAATCCCTCCAAAAAAGTCAACATTTCAAAGCAACTTATGAACATGATGATTATTGGAAGTATGGCTGCTTCAGCTTTAAATCTGACCAATTAGCTAATCAATGCTTAGAATCAGATGAAGACTGTAGGACATACTAGCAAGTTCAGGGTCACAACTATTTCATGCCTGTATCTGATTGACACAATGATCCTTATTTTGTGGGCAAATCAAACAACATTGTTAAACATGTATTTCCTGGATTCCAGCAAAGGCTGAGTAGAAGTTGTTAAATAACTACGTAACTCCGGCTGGGAAGGTGGTTCAGTGGTAGAACGCTTGCCTTGCATGACTGAGGCCCTGGGTTCAATTCCTCAGCACCACATAAGCAAAAAGAAAAAAGCAGGAAGTGGCGCTGTGGCTCAAGTGGTAGATCACTAGCCTTGAGCTGAAAGACAACGCCCAGGCCCAGAGTTCAGGCCCCAAGACAAGACCCAAAAAAAAAACAAAAACAAAAACAAAGGATTATACTAAGGAAGAAAGTTAATAGCAACAGGAAATGAGAACTGTTAGAAAAGGCGTATTTTCTGTACCAAACTCTACCAGCCTTGATCAGAGCTACTCAATGCTTACTATTGAAGTGCATATTGTTGATGAAATCTTGCCATGATCTAGTTCGTGTTTTATTTTTTTGCTTTTTATTGTTTTTGTTTTTGCAGTGCTAGGGATCAAACTCAGTGTCTCAAACATGCTCTATTCACTAAGACACCCCGGCCCCTATATATGATTTGGTTTTGTTTTGGTGGTACTGGAGTTTGAACTCAGGGCTTTAGCAAGCACTCTACCTATAACTTCATTCCTTTTTGTTTTAGTTCTTTTTGTAATAGGATCTTCAAGTTTAAGTAAAGGTCAGCCTGGACCATGATTCTGGACCCATGTAAGGTCTCTCAAACTTTTTTTCCTGGGCTGATCTCAATCCACAATCCTTGAGACCTTGCCTCATGAGTAACTATTATTACAGTATGAGCCACTGCGGCTGAGCCATGATTTAGTTTTTTTGTTTTTTGTTTTGGGTCCGGTCGTGAGGCCTGAATTCTGGGCCTGGGCGCTATCCCTCAGCTCTTCAGCTCAAGGCTAGCGCTCTACCGCTTGAACCACAGCTTCACTTCCGGCTTTTTTCTTTTTGCTTATGTGGTGCTGAGGAATCAAACCCAGGGCCTCAGGCATGCAACGCAAGTGCACTACCACTGAGCCACCTTCCCAGCCCCCATGATTTAGTTTTAAACCATAACGACACAACTGGCAATGGATATAATGAGAAAGACTCTCTTTATATATACCAACAGACTTATGTAACCATCAGGTATAGAAGCTATTTAACATGCATTCTAACTTTGGGGCTAAATTGTTATGGCCAAGCCTTACCATCCCTCATAGCTCCTGAACCACAATTGCATTTGTTTATGAACCTATCATTTACAAAACAAAACTGTTTAATTAACTCAAATTTGATATACGCACATTCTGGTTGGCTAACCTCTCCCCCAAAAGCAAATAAACAAACAGACAAGATACTTTCCATTCATGCACTGGTAAGAAAATGAGCCTTAGGCCTCAGTGTACACCTGTAATCTCAGTTACTTGGGAGGCAGATACTAGAGGAATGAAGTCAGTGTCAGCCCAGACAAAAAGTTAGCAGAACCTAACTCAATCCCAGTTAAGCCAAGTGTGATGGTTTATATCTGTACCCCAGATTCTGTGGGGCATAGGCTGGTTCACAGTCTGAGGCCAACTAGGGCAAAGATGGGAGACTAATAGAAAAATAACTAAAGCTAAAGAGGGCTGGAGTGTGGCTCCCATGGTAGAATACTTGCCTAGCAAGCACAAGATCCTGAATTGAAACTCCCCATTTTTTCACACATCTTTATTTTTACCAGTAAGCTATGCTGCTGCTCATGTCCACATATATTCATGAGGGGAGAGGCTCAACCCTCCCCTCCCAAACCAAAGTATCTGGACCACCTGAGAATAAAAATCTCTTCTACCGTAGCTGTTTCTTGTGGGTTGCAAATTTTAAGGCCAGCTTGTGCTATGCAATAAGACCCTGTCTCAAAAAATAGAATTGTGAGCGCCAGTGGCTCTTGCCTGTAATCCTAGCTACTCAGGAGGCTGAGATCTGAGGATCGTGGTTCAAAGCCAGCCTGGGTAGGAAAGTCCATGAACCTCATCTCCAATAAACCACCAGAAAAATGGAAAGGGCACTGTAGCTCAAATGATAGAGCGCTTGCCTTTAGCTGAAGAGCTGAGGACAGCACTCAGGCCCAGAGTTCAAGCCCCATGACCACCACCAACAACAAAAATAGAATTTTGTGTGTGTGTGTATGTGTGTGTGCGTGTGTGCGTGCACACATGTGAGTGCATGCACATACATGCTTACTGGGGATTGAACCAAGGCCCTCCCACAGGCAAGGCACATGCTCTACCACTGAACCACCTCCAGCCTTAGCACAAGCCTCCTTTTTAGGACAGATAAGAGTGATCCATGGATTTTGCAATCTTATTCACAGATAATTAGCTTGTTTTTGGAACACCCTAGAATACAACCAAGGAGATGTATTTTTTAATTTTCATAACTAAAATAATATAACAAATGAAAAGTTACGATGAGCTAATGAATTTGTTGTATCCACTAAATAAGGCAGTCAAGGTAATCATCTGGACTGGGTAGGTGTGGAAGAAAAGAAAGCCTAAGGGAAGAGGCTAATGGGTATATTGGGAAGAGTCTGCCCAAGGAGGCAGAAGATAAAGGACTGGGGTGAAGGGTAAGCAAGGCTGTTCTGAGGACCCAGCTCAATCCCAGTCCATTACACATGCTTCCCCCTGGGAAGCTGAGGCCATCAGGAGCCTGTGTCTTACTGAAGTTGCCTGGGCTTACCACTAAAGGCTGACTCAAGTGGGAAATTTAATGACTGAAATGTTTGTGCCAATTATTAAGAATTGACATTATTGCTTTCTTACTGGCATTTTATTTAGTATAAAAGAGCTCTTTTAGAAATAAAACTTATTAATTCAAAAGAGAACTATATTAACAAGTGTATGTGAGAGTAGAGTATTTCGCTGGCATGAGAATGCACTTGGAATTCTGTGACTTGTTTTCTAGGGAAATTGAAGATGATACTGGGAAGGGAAGGCAAAGGCTACATGTAATACTGTGGGTTTTAGAATGGTTAGACTAGAAACGCTGCATACTTACCTTCCAGGTAAGGCTTTCTGTCACTGCTCAACCCTTTCCAAGCATTCGCCATCAATAATAGGAACACCACAACATAAGCCCACACCAAGTAAGTGCCACCATCTCAGAGCTGTTTCTCCTTACCTGGGAGGGAGGGGATGTGGAAAAAGAGGTGGTACACACTTCTTGAGAGTCTTCCACTGATGGATATGTTACTCCAGCATCCTCACCTGCAGTTCTAAATTGAAGAAAATGAAACAATGAATTTTAAGGTAATGGCATTAACATCAGAAAATATATAATAGTGGTTAAATAAGGCTGGGGAGTTATATCAAGAATTGTTTCAGGCAGAGTTCAGAACGCCAGATTGGAAAACCAATCAATTTTCTTAGAATATTCCATAAACTACAGGTACTCTGTAGTCTTCAAGTAACTTGCTACAAAGGAAAGTCATATCTCTACCACCAAAACCCAAATGCCCCAGAATTTTGAAACATTCTGTGAACCAGAACCAGACAACAGCAGTAAGGGAAGCTAAGCTCTTCCCTTCTATTTATGAGGCAAGTAGCCATTTTTGCCTGGCTGCAGGTTGAGAGAGTGCCTTTCACATTCCTCACCTGTAATTGCAGGGGTGCATGGGAGAGGAGCTAGGATAGGGACGGTCCACAAAGTGATCAATGATAATCCCCATGATAGGTGGGGTTCTCTCAAATTGCCTGTAATGCAATAAGAAAATTGCAATATTTGTTAAAATTCCTTCCCAGCCCCCATGAAGTCTTCAGAGGACCCTTCACATTTAGCAGGCAACACTGCCTTAACTAATGCAATCTCTAAATACAGACCATAAACTCTACATTCCCAATAAGCTGGCTCTGGGACACTCAAATTCTCCAATCTGACAACTATGTACTCACTCACTCACTTGCTCTCATTCTTTCACACTCTCTATTTCATTCTTCTGAAGGTGTTCTTTAGCAAAGCTGAATGGTAAATTAATCTGAGCTCCCAGGAAGGCAGGAGCTTTATCATCATGGAAGAGATCAAAGGGCCCTCCCTCACCTGGTAGACATGAATGCCAAGTTAATTCTGTAAGCACAAGAAAGAGTGATGGTACCAACAGGAGTACCCACTGTCCCAACACGAACCGTCTGGAAGCCTAGAAGAAGAGACAAATTATTAGCTTTTGTCCAGAGAATACCATGGACTCTTTACAGTCTATTGTACAGTTTCCCACTTAGTACTTTAAATGCCATAGTCGTGTGTGTGTGTGTGTGAGTGTGTGTGTGAGTGTGTGTGTGTTTCCCTTTCAATTTGCTCTATAAGGAGTGAATATAGCAGAGAAAAATAGCACTGTACTTCCAGGTAAAACTACCTGAGCTAAGAGCTAAAAAAAGAAAGTTGAGTTCTTAGAATTTCTAGAAAATAACTCAGTTAATGTGATGGCTTCTTAGACCACTTATCTTTTCTTTACTTTGTTACCAGCTATGTATCATTGCAGGTAGCAACCAAGCCCATCTCTGAAGTTAGGAATGCTCTTTCCTTTTTCTTTCTTTTTTTTTCTGGCGGTCAAAGGGCTTGAACTCTGGGCCTGGGCACTGTCCCTCAGCTCTTCAGCTCAAGGTGAGCCCTCTACCACTTGAGCCACAGTGCCACTTACGATTTTCTGGTGGTTAACTGGAGATAAAAGTCTCACAGACTTTTCCTGTCCAAGCTGGCTTTGAACCACAATCCTTAGATCTCAGCCTCCTGAGAAGCTAGGATTACAGGTGTGAGCCATTAGCACCCAGTTATTTATTTTTATTTTTTGCCAAGCATAGGGCTTGAACTCAGGGCCTGGGCACTGTCCCTGAGCTTCTTTTGCTCAAGGCTAATACTCTACCACTTGAGCCACTTCCAGCTTTTTCTGGTTATGTGGTACAGGGCTTCATGCATGGTAGGCAAGCCCTCTAACACTAAGCCATATTCCCAGCCCAAGAGTACTCTAAATACTGCAAATGTTTTCTGATCCAGACACATACCTTCTCCTAAGCCATTCAACTGAACTTCCCCAAAATATATCCTGTAGGGAAGAAAGAAAAAGAAATGTTACCTGCTTCTTTATTCTCAAAGCCTCTATAGACCAAATTCCTAGAAACAAGCCCATCTCTGCAGGAACATCTTGCCTGAAAGAGCAGTAATGCCACTAAGCACCTCAATTAAGCTACAGGCAAAAAGAAGAAGCATATAAAGGTATAAGACTAAGAAATAAGGAAAATAACAAGAGAAAACAGCAACTTTTTTCTTCCCTCTGCTACTACAATATGTATTATTTCCTAGTAGGTATGCCTATTATGAAATAAACAACATTAATAAAATTAGAAAATAATGCTGAGATTACTACTAGAAGGTCCTGGATTGTTTTTAAAAAAAATTTTTTTTGAGCCGGGTGCCGGTGGCTCACATCTGTAATCCTAGCTACTCAGGAGGCTGAGTTCTGAGGATCACCGTTCAAAGTCAGCCTGGGCAGGAAACTCTGTGAGACTCGTATCTCCAATAAGCCACTAGAAAACCAGAAGTGGTGCTGTGGCTCAAACGGTAGAGTGCTCGCCTTGAGCTGAAGGACAGCGCCCAAGCCCAGAGTTCAAGCCCCATGACCGACAAAAGAAAAAAATAAATTTTGAGACAGGTCTTGCTGCTCCAAGACAGGTCCAAGCTGGCTTTGAACTTGAGATCCTCCTACTTCAACCTGCCAAGTTTTGGAATTATAGACATATACCATCACATCTGAGTTATAAATAAATAAAACATGATTCCCAAAAGTCTTAGCTTTTTTTTTTTTGGGGGTCCGGTCGTAGGTCCTGAACTCTGGGCCTGGGCACTGTCCCTCAGCTCTTCAGCTCAAGGCTAGCGCTCTACCACTTCAGCCACAGCGCCACTTCCGGCTTTTTTTCTTTTTGCTTATGTGGTGCTGAGGAATTAAACCCAGGGCCTCAGGCATGCAAGGCAAGTGCTCTACCAGTAAGCCACCTTCCCAGCCCCAAACTCTATAGCTTTTTAAGGCCAGCTATGTTACCATAATTTAGATGTATATGCTTCACAAAAGGTTTTTGAAGTAAATATTCAGTTACTTAACATTTCTTAGCATTCTACATTTCAACTAAATGCAAATCTCTCTTACAAAGTCAACAAAAACTGATGATCAAGCCAGGCTCCGGTGACTCACGCTTATAATCCTAGCTACTCAGGAGGGTGAGATCTGAGAATCACAGTTCAAAGCCAGCCTGGGCAAGCAAGAAAGTCGGAGAGACTCTTATCTCCAATAAACCACTAGGAAACCTGAAGTGGCACTATGGCACAAGCGGCAGGGCACTCACTCTGAGCTGAAGAGCTGAGGGATAGCACCCAAGCCCAGAGTTCAAGCCCCACGACCCACAAAAAACAAAACAAAACAAAAAACTGATGATTTATAGGGAGATGTTCTCACTGAAAATACCTAGCTACTGAAGTAAAATATGTGAATTCATAATACATAAAATGTATTCATATTTTTTCAAATAATTCTGTTAAAAATTAAACATGCGGATGGGTGCTGTTACCTCACACCTGAAATCCTAGCTACTCAGGAGGCTGAGATCTGAGGATCACGGTTCAAAGCCAGCCTGGGCAGGAAAGTCTGTGAGACTCTTATCTCCAAAAACCAGCAGAAAATTGGAAGTGGCACAGTGGCTCAAGTAGTAGAGCACTTGCCTTGAGCTGAAGAGCTCATGGACAGCACCCAGGCCCAGAGTTCAAGCCCCACAACCGAAAAAAAAGAAAAAGAAAGTTAAACCTATGCAAGGGGTTATTCGATACATTTTAGGTTTTAACAGTACACAACCTATAGTTAGAGGTTAAGGATGAAAATAAAATAAGATGACTCTGAATCTGAGGTCTCACAGTGAATATTTTAGGCATGTGGCCCACAGTCCATGGCAGCCTCACAGCTCTCTGCCGGGGCTGAGTATGTGGCTTAGTGGTAGAGTGCTTGCCTATCATGAATGAAGCCCCAGGTTCAATTCCTCAGTATAACATAAACAGAAAAAGCTGGAAGTGGTGGCATGGCTCAAGTGGTAGTGTGCTAGCCTTGAGGAAAAGAAGCTCAGGGGCAGTACTCAAACCCTGAGTTTAAGCCCCAGGACTGGCCACAACCCCCCAAAAAACAGTAGCTATAGACAGTATATAAACAGGTGGTGGTATTCTAAAAAGAACTCAGTCATAGCAGGCACTGGTGGCTTATGCCTGTAATCCTAGCTACTCAGGAGGCTGAGATCTGAGGATCGCGGTTCAAAGCCAGCCAGGGCAGCAAAGTCCATGAGACTCTTATCTCTAATTAACCACCAGAAAACCAGAGGTGGCACTGTGGCTCAAGTGTTACAAGTCTTGAGAACAAAAACCCAGGGACAACACCCAGGCCCAGAGTTCAAGCCTTAAAGACTGGCACACACACAGAAAAGCATATGTTAACTCTGCCATACAGGATCTTCCCAGAGAAGCTTTTATATTCCAAAGGAATCATGGCCATGAAGTGACAACAGGACAGTTCACCTGATAAGTTTTGAAAAACTCAAGTTCATGAGCTCATAAAGGAGGCTTTCAAGTAATCACATAAAACCTATAGCTTTTTAGTGCCATCAATCATCCATCCAAAACAAAATCCTCAGGTATCTGAATACCAGTCAGACAATATATACCATGACAAGGCTGATAAGGAAGTGAGTGTCCACGCTACTTACCTGTACAATATGACGTATTCATGCCCTTGTTTTCTGGATAGTCTGTAGGCTGGTGTCACCCTAGTTATAGCAAGAAGAGACTTCAGCAGCAGTGACAGTCTGTTATAGACTGTGTAAGAAACTTTGATTTCTTTATCACACCTGAGGAGCACAAGACACCATTAGCATCTTCTATAAAGTGCTAGAACTATAAGAAGTTATTATTAAAGAATATTCTTAATTAAGGGTACAACTATGTAAAAGTTCTGTCAATATGTTGTTGAAGTTAGCCAAGCTTTTATACAGCGGAGAACCAAAAATCACCCAAGGTTTTTTCTAGGCATCCCCACCCCCCCCCCTCAGTATTGTGAATCAAATCCAGAGTCTTGCAATTGCTAGGGAAGTGCTTTACCACTTTTTTTCTAGTTTTTAAGTAAGTATCTTTCTAGGAAACTAAGGAGCACACTTAAAAACAATTACTCAATATTGCAATTATATATTCTTAAGAAGTTGAAATATTTCAGTTACTAGCTTTATTTATTTTTGGTGCCAGTCCTGGGATTTGAACTCAGGGCCTAGGTGCTTCCCCTAAGCTTCTGTGCTTGAGGCTAGTGCTCTACCACTTGAGCCACAGCTCTACTTCCAGCTTTCGAAGATGAGTCTCACGGAGTTTACTGTGCAAGCTGGCTTTGAACCATGATCCTCAGTTCTCAGCCTCTTGATTAGTTAAGATTACAGGCTTGAGCCACTGGTGCCTGACCTAAGGACTCCCATTTAGAGTGAGAGTCATTTTCTGCCCAGGTTGGCTTGGAACTTTGATTATTGGACCTTAGCCTTTTGAGAAGCTAGGATTACAGGATAAGCCATTAGCACCTGGCTTAGCATACATTCTCAAGGTACTGTTTTAGGATCTATTTCTTTCTGTCTATATAGAAACAGAAATAATTTTATCCAGGAAATTTGGAGGAGTCTGTTTGGACCATAACTTGGCTTATTTTCTATTTAAGAAAAAATAAGAGGCTGGAGGCCCAGCTGCCTAACAATAGTAAGCATTTGAGTTCAATCCTTAGTACCAACCAAAAAATAAACAAACATGACTCTGGATGCTGGTGGCTCACACCTGTAATCCAGCTAATCAGGATGCTGAGATCTGAGGCTTACAGTTGGAAGCCAGCCTGGGCAAGAAAAATCCCTGAGACTATTATCTCCTATTAATCACACACACACACACACACACACACACACACACACACAACTTTAGCAAAAGAGCTCATAGCCAGGTGCCAGTGGCTCACACCTGAAATCCTAGCTACTCAGGAGGCTGAGATCTGAGGATCACGGTTCAAAGCCAGCTCAGGCAGGAAAGTCCGTGAAACTCTTATCTCCAATTAACCATCAGAAAACTGCAAGTGGCACTGTGGCTCAAGTGGCAGAGTGCTTGCCTTGAGCTGAAGAGCTGAGTGACAGTGCCCAGGCCCAGAGTTAAAGCCCCAAAACTGACTTAAAAAAAAGAGAGAGAGAGAGAGAACATGGACAACACACAGGCCCCAAGTTCAAAACCCATGTCTGACACTGACACATACACTAATGGCCATATCACACATAGTAATCACTAAGAATTTTCTTTTGATGGATTGGTATTTTCTCAATATTCCTGTCTATAGCTTTTGAAAGCTGAAGCTTAAACAGTAGCTAAGCTAATCTCTGTTAAAGAAGAAAATGGGGGAGGGAGATAATATGCATTAATACACAATCAACCCAGTGTGTAAAAAGAGCAGTGTGGGGAAATCTTGCTGGATAGCAGCAACACAGAAAGCAGACAAAGTAGTGTAGTCATGTTACAGGAGCTCATGAGGGATTTAATCAGAGAACTTGCTGTTCTCTGGGAAAACAACAAAATCCTTTACAGCTTCTGCTGCTCCTTTCCTGGTGCTGTGTGAGTCTCTGGACTGTCTCTGAAGGTCATCTCTATGCCTAGGATGGAAGCCAAGCCTGAAGCACTCTGTAGCAAAGACCTACCGGCTTTGCTGAGTGGTCTGGATGCCTTTGGTGACTGAAAACAAAGCCCTGCTTTCACATGATATCATCTGCTTTATCTGCAAATACCACCAACCACAGGGCCTGAGACAAAAGCACTTACTTTTCATTCATTTCAAGACACCAAATTTCCAGCTCCATAGAATCTCCCTGTAGATGGGACAAGGGGAAACCATTTCAGTTTTTTAACTATTTTTTTAAATTATAAAGTACTACATAATCACTAGAAAGGATTGGAAGGTACAGATAGGCAAACAGATTAAAAACCATTTAGCCAGCTATTTTTCTATTTATTTTGGAGTGCTAGGGTACTGGGATCTGAATTTAGGACCTTATACTTGTGAGGAAGGTACTCTACACCGCCCCCTCACCACCCCAACCCCAAAAGCTACACTTCTAAAAAAGTTGGATTTGCTACATGTCACTTTTCTTTTCTTTTTTCTTTTTTTTTTGGTCAGTCATCAGCTTGAACTCCTGGCCTGGGCACTGTCCCTGAGTTCTTTCATTCAAAGCTAGTGCTCTACTACCAGAACCACAGTGCTACTTCCGGTGTTCTAGTGGTTAACTGGAGATATAAGTCATAGACTTTCCTGCCCAGGCTGTCTTCGAACTGCCAGCCTTAGATCTCAGCCTCCTGAGTAACTAGGATTACAGTGTAAGTCATTGGTACCCAACTTTATTTTTTCTTAATACCTAGGGCCAGGTGCTGGAATGTAGCACAGTGACAAAGAGCTTGCTTGCCCAGCAAGTGTAATATCCTGAGTTTGATTCCAGTACAAAAATAATATATATACAATTTTTTTTTTTGTCGGTCATGGGGCTTGAACTCTGGGCCTGGGCACTGTCCCTCAGCTCTTCAGCTCAAGGCGAGCGCTCTACCACTTGAGCGACAGCGCCACTTCCGGTTTTCTGGTGGTTTATTAGAAATAGGAGTCTCACAGTCTTTCCTACCTGGGCTGGCTTTGAACCGCGATCCTCAGATCTCAGCCTCCTGAGTAGCTAGGTTTATAGGCATGAGCCACCAGCGCCCGGCCCATATATACAATTTTTAAAAAATAAACAAAAAATAACACCTAGGGCTGGACAGGACAGTCCATGAGACTCTTATTCCCAATTAATCACAAAAACATCCATGACTCATATGGTAGAGTGCTAGCTTTGAGCAAAAAGAACTCAGGGATAGTGCCCAGGCCCAGAGTTCAAGCCACGGGACTGGCAAATACTACTACTACTACTACTACTACTACTACTACTGCTACTATTAGTAATGATAACAATAATAATACTTAGGCACCTGCCTACTAAGTTCAAAACAAGCCAGCACCCAGTGGCTCACACCTGTAATCGTAGCTATTTAAGAGGCAGAGATCTGAGGATCTTGGTTCAAAGTCAGGGTAGTCTAATAAATCAAAGAAACTTTTTTTTTTTTTATCAGTGGTGGGGCCTGGGCACCGTCCCTTAGCTCTTCCGCTCAAGACTAGCGCTCTACCACTTGAGCCACAGCACCACTCCCGGCCTTTTCTGTTTATGTGATGCTGAGGAATCAAACCCAGGACCTCATGCATGCAAGGCAAGCACTCTACCATTAAGCCACCTTCCCAGCCCCCAAAAAACTCTTATCTTTAATTCACCAATAAAAAATCTGGATGTGGAGGTATGGCTCAAGTGGTAGAGCAACAGCCTTAAGCAAAAAAGTTAAAGGAGAAGAACACAAAGTCTTGAGTTCAGGCCCCGGTAGGGCACAAAAAGAAAAAAAAAAACAGCAAAAAATCTTGGTGTTTTCCTGATGAAAATAATGCATCTCTTTTGTTTTCTGCAGTTCCAAAGATCAAATCCAGTACTTTGAGTGTGCTAGACAAACACTGTAATATGAAGCTACATCTCCAATACCCCCAAATTCTTTATCACTATAACACAGTACTCTACACTATGACTATCATTTTATCTAACCAGTCTCCCTATCGTGGACTATACAATGGACTTACGTTTCTTTTCTCTTTTTTTTTTTGTTTTGTTTTTTGCTTTTGGTGTTAGCACTTGAGCTTGAACTCAAAGGCTCTTGTCCTTGGTTCAGCTTTTTATGCTCTTGGCCACTTGAACCACAGCTCTAGTTAAGAAGTTAACATTGTACACACATATACAATTTCCTTAGGCAAATTTCCATTGGTTCAGAGAATATAAACAAGATTTTTCCTTTTTCATTTTTGCAGTTCTAGGGTGAAATCCCTGGGTCTTGCTCATCCTGGGGCTTAAACTCAGGGCCTTAAGCTTTTTTTTTTTTTTTTTGGTGGGGCTTGAACTCTGGGCTTCGGTGCTGTTCTTCCACTCTTCAGCTCAAGATAAGCGCTCTACCACTTGAGCCACAGTGCTACTTCCGGTTTTCTAGTGGTTTACTGGAGATAAGAGTCTCACAGACTTTCCTGCCCCAGCTGGCTTTGAACCATGATCCTCAGATCTCAGCCTTCTGAGTAGCTAAGATGACAGGTGTGAGCCACTGGCGCCCGGCTCCTTAAGCTTTTTTTTGCTCAAGGCTAGTGTTCTATCATTAAGCCACAGCTATATTTTCGGCTTTTTGTTGATTAATTGGAGACAAGAGTCTCACAGACTTTCCTGTCTGGTCTGACTTTGAACTGTGATCCTCAGATCTCAGTCTCCTTAAACACCAGTGTCCAGCTTTAGCCCTAAACCTTTTATTTTATTGTAAAGGTGATATACAGAGCCTAAAGCTATTTTTCCAAAATAACTTCAGAAAAGCTGAAAATTTTAAAGTAATGGAAAGAGCCTTTCCCTTCAATTCTATAGGGGAATTTTTAGGTAGCAGCCACATTTTAAGAACACTTGCTCTTTTTCCTTTTCTTTTTTTTTTTGTCAGTCGTGAGGCTTGAACTTTGGGCCTGAGAGCACTGTCCCTCAGCTCTTCAGCTCAAGGCAAGCACTCTACCACTTGAGCCACACGCCACTTCCGGTTTTCTGGTGGTTTATTGGAGATGAGTCTTCCAGCCTTTCCTACCTGAGCTGGCTTTGAACCACGATTCTCAGATCTCAGCCTCCTGACTGAGTAGCTAGGATTACAGGTGTGAGCCACCAGTGCCCCACACAATTGCTCTTTAAACTTAAAAATCTAGTTGTCTGATAGCTTTAGACAACCTCTATGTATTAGTCCTAACACTTCCTTGGTTGGAGGGAAAGAAATGCATAAGGCCAAGCTCACTCAACCTTGTGACACTTCTGTGTGTGAGTGAGAAAGATAATCACATCCCTTTGGACACAGTAACCTTTTTACTAATCATTCAGGTGTGGGAATGAGTTTGGGTTAGTTTATGAAACTAATCTGACCTGGAAATTTTGTTATAGGTCAAATTTACATTGCGTATCCTTAGTATCTATCCTTATCACATTTTAAGTTTTTGTTTCTTTTCTTTTTCTTTTTTGTCAGTTGTGGGGCTTGGACTCTGGGCCTGAAAACTGTCCTTGAGCTCTTCGGCTCAAGGCTAGAGCTTTACCACTGGAGCCACAGTGCCACTTCTAGGTTAAGAATCTAGCCTGTAATCCTAGCTATTCAGGAGGCTGAGATCTGAGGATGCAGGTTCAAACCCAGCCCGGGCAGGAACGTCTGTGAGACTCTTATCTCCAATAAACCACCAGAAAACCGGAAGTGGCCCTGTGGCTCAAGTGGTAGGGCCCTAGCCTTGAGCTGAAGAGCTGAGGGGCAGAGTCCAGGCCCATAGTTCAAGCCCAATGACCAACAACAACAAAAAAGAATCTCACGGACTTTTCATGCCCAGGCTGGCTTTAAGTGAGATCCTCAGATCTCAGCCTCCTGAATAGCTTGGATTATAGGCGTAAGCCATGGGTGTCCAGCAAGTTTTTGTTTCTTGAGATAGAGCTCAGTATATTGCTCAGGTTGGCCTTCAACTCCTGGACTCCAGAATGAGGGTGTCTGGAGGACTGGCTCACTCATTCTCCCATGTAGTTGGGACAACTGAGTTTTGTCCATGCCTAAACTGCACTGCCTCAAGAAAAATACTGTGTTATTTTAAAATAATACAGTAAGTTTCAAAATTCTCCCCCCCCCAAAAAAATAAGGGACAAATAAATACTGGAGAGTATCTACAAGTTGATGTTGTTTTTCTAGAATAATCAGAACTATTTATAATCAGGTTTCCCAGATGCTCATAAAAGGAGAGTTCTTCCACAGATTCCTTTTAGACACTCTGAATCACTAAACGAAATAACTCATTGTAGAAACTTGCAATTCACTAAAGGACTTTTGTTTTATTGGATGTTAGGGTTTCCACAGGAAAAAAAATTGAAACCATTCATTCAATAAAATTCTTGAAAGAGTACTACATGCTATTCTAGGCACAAGGCTGGCTCCTGAGGAAACAGAAGTGGTTGTATATCTAAATGCTACCTAATTTCAAAAAGAACTTGAGAAATACATAATGGTATATAAGAATATGACAGCTGCTGATCTTAACTAGGAAAATAGAGCATGAACATAAACATGTACTAACTACCAACTACAATTTACCCTAAGAATTTTACAAATAAAGATTAAAGCCAGGGTTGGGATGGTGGCTCAGTGGTAGAGGTCCTCGGTTCAATTCCTCAGCACCACATAAGCATAAAAAGCTGTAAGTGGCACTATGGCTCAAGCGGTAGAGCGCTCACCTTGAGCTGAAGAGCTGAGGGACAGTGCCCAGGCCCAGAATTCAAGCCCCACAACCAACAACAACAACAACAACAAAAGGAGTGCAAATAAGAGGATCATGGTCCAGGCCATACTAGGCAACAAGACCCTAACTAAAAAATAAAGATACCAAAAAGGGATGGAGGCATAGCTCAAGTAGAATACCTACCTAACAAGTACAAGGCCTTGAGTTCAAACTCCAGTATCACCAAAAGCAAAAACAACTAAATCATACATCAGGTCTCAGTAGAAAAGAGCATGTATGAGGCCCTGGGTTTATCTTTGATACTGCAAAGCATAAACAAAAACAAAAACAGGGCTGGGAAGGTGGCTCAGTGGTAGAGCGCTTGCCTTGCATACATAAGGCCCTGGGTTTGATTCCTCAGCATCACTTAAGCAGAAAAAGCCCGAAGTGGCACTGTGGCTCAAATGGTAGAACGTTAGCTTTGAACTGAAGAGCTGAGGGACAGCACCCAGGCCCAGAGTTCAGGGCCCATGACTGACAAAAACAACAACAACAAAAAAAAACAGTTCTTCCTGTGATGGTTCATTACTCAGTCTCTGATTTTTCCTATTCTTTTTGCTGCAAACAAGGTTTCCCTATGTAGAACAGGCTAGCCTCAAAACTTGTTATGTAGCCTGTCTTGGAACTTTCAAATTCCTGCCTCATACTCCTAAGTGCTGGGATTACAAGTGTATGCTACTACTACCTCACCCAGGATTCACTGGGTATATAGTTAAAATCAGGAAATGACATGGAAATAAGTTCAGCACAAATCAAATGCAAATAAAAGTAAAAACTGAAGTGTTGTCAGACACCAGTGGCCCATGCCTATAATCTTAGCTACTCAGGAGGGTGAGATCTAAGAATCATGGTTTGAAGCCAGCCCAAGCTGGAAACTACATGCAACACTTATCCACAATTAACCACCAGAAAGCAAGGAGCGGACCTGTGGCTCAAATGGTAGAGCTTTAGCCTTGAGTGGAAAAAGCTAAGGAAAAGTGCCCATGTAAATTCAAGCCCCATTACGTACACAAACAAAACAAAAACTGGTGTCATGTCACTAGAGAGCATAAGGTTAAGTCATTTGATTAAAGTGATTCAGCAGGGATCTGACCTCTCCTTACATAGCCCTAAAGTCCATTTGCCTTATATTATACCATCCAAGTTTACAATCTATTAGTCAAAATAGATTAATAGGCATGCTAGTAGCCAGGTACAGTGGCTCATACCCTGTAATCCTAGCTATGTGGGAAGCAAAAATCTGTAAAACCAAGGTTTTTGAGGCCAATCCAGGCAAAAAGTTTGAGAGATCATATCTGAACTAATTAAAAGCTGACTTCAAACTGCAATCCTCAGGTCTCAGCTTCCTGAGGGACTAGGATTATAGATGTAAGCCACTGGAACCTAGGTAAACAAAAATTTCTTAAAAAAAAAAGAAAAGCAAAAAAAGCCTCATAATACAGCAAGATTTCTAGAAAAATAAAACTATAAACCAAGTATCATAGGAAGTCTCAATAGCAGCAGTTACCTCTGCTTCTAAAAGAAGGAGATTTTCAAGAACACATGAATTAAAGAATGAGTGGAAATATGTTTTATAAAGCAGGAGGTAAGGAGACTATTTTACATTGCTGGAGCTGGGAACAGTGTTTGCCTGCATACTTGAGGCCCTGGGATCACTCGGCAACATTCCAACACTAACAATCTACCCCTGATACTTTCAGAAAATGATGAGCAGTCTGGAGCAGGAAGGACCAGGAAAAAGACTAAGAAAAGAGTTGGAACTAAAGAGTGCAGAGGCTTGAGTGCCATGTGTGAACATAGTTCTGGCTATAACCATACCTCAGAAGTCTTGAGTGAGATCTCCACACACATAGAGCGCCCAACCGCAGGCAGCTGCCCTGCCAATGCCTTCTTTGCTTCATGTGTTACTTCTGGGATGTCTTTGATTGCTAAGTTAAACTAGAAAGAAAAAAAGAGAAAACTTCTGGGTGAAACTCTCTCGAGAAACATGTAACTATATGGTAATATATGTTGAGTGAACAAGAATAGCTTTGGCTGATAACAGGAAATACTTCTCCGTCCCCATAAAATAGTTTAATCCAAGCCCCAAGTCTCAAGTTGAAAGATTGATTATCTATTACAAAGAGTATGTAACTATGGGCTGGGAAGGTGGCTCAGTGGTAGAATGCTTGCCTTGCATGCATGAGGCCCTGGGTTCAATTCCTCAGCACCACATAAGCAGAAAAAGCCGGAAGTGGCTCTATGGCTTAAGTGGTAGAGTGCTAGCCTTGATCTGAAGAGCTGAGGGACAGCGCCCAGGCCCAAGAAAAAAGAAAAAGAAAAAAAAAAAAAGAGTACGTAACAAGACACTATTTTTGTTTTCTAGGGACAAAACTGTGTATCTGTCACAGCAGAAAAGTTAAGTACCAAATAAATTCAGGGCTAATTTTAGTAAGAAATATATCCAAGTTAAATAGAATTCACTATTTTGATGTTATAATTTAGGAATTCTGTAAGTAGTATGCCTTATTGTTGCACTGAAGAACTTTCCATTAATTTCTTGTGATAAATACTACAGTATATACCCATCAGCAAAGAAGAGGCATTTTACCCAATCTGAACCCGTTGGGGAAGAAGATGAACGAGTGCAAATCTTTTCACCAAGTCGAGCCTGGACAATCACTTGGACAGTCTGAAAACAGAAGAAAATAGATGAAATGTCAGGCTGGAGATGCAGCACATGATCGTGGCTTACACAGGAAAGAACAGAACTTTAAATACAGCAGACTGGGGGAAAAAAGCAACAAACAAATGAAAAACCACAAGACACACACAAAAAAAATAGTATGAGAAGTGTTCCCAAGTGTAGGGTCAACCAGTAAGAGGAAGTAGAGTTTGAGCTCGGAACCTACAATAGTCCCACATGGCAGAAAGAAAACTGCACATGATCGCTAAGCTGTTCACAAGGAAATAAGTCCAACTGTGGGTATAAATATTCAGTCACAAGCTCATGTTATCATAGTAGATCTAAAACAAGAATTCTACAATTATTCATATAGCTTAGCCCATATGGCAAAAGTCTTCCCACATAATTTTTCAACCAGAACGGACACAGCACGTATAGTTCTGGCATGGCAACTGTTGAGAGAAAAAAGTGATGCAGGTAGAAGTGAACTGCAGATTTCAAAAAACAACTTTCAAAATTCAGTTTTAATTCTGTTTATGAGGAAGTCAACAATAAATGAAAGTTGGACATTTTGGTGCTGTTTGAAACTCAGGGAAGGATGCCCAAAATGCTGCCCATTCCAATTTAGTCTTTTGTTCTTATCCCAAGGGAACAAAATGTGCCAGTTACATGGCATAACAATTTGACATTTCTACCGAAAGCCTTGCAAAAAAATTTTGACCAAGTAAATGCAGAAAACTAGAAGCTACTTTTTAGTCACACCCCCAATGCCACCTTCATACTTGACAGTTTAGTTTACCACAGATAGAAGTCTCCTGAAACAGGCAAGCTACAAGCTGTTATGCTACATATCCAAAGAGGGCTCTCTAAAGAGAGAAGCAGGGGAGTCAGTTCTTACAGGTCTTAGTTCAAGAGAGTGGATTTATTACCTTGAGGGCAAAAAATTTAATAAACTTGTCCAGGTCCTTTCTGTCCTGGGAATTGAGATCAGTTTCCATTGCCTATAGGAATCTACAAGAGAAGAAAAAAGGAGTGATAGAAAAGGTGATTAATACCTTTAAAAAGGAACTGTATATAGGAACTAGTAACAGATGATACTGATTCTGAAACTTTGATCTTTAAATATGTAACTTACCTATCACAGTTTTATTACTCCAGTTTTATTAAAACTAGAATTCAAGTTTTAATAAGATAAAAACCTTTATTAAAGCAACATAAATGAGTTAATTTAATACTAATTCCAAAGTCCATTGAGTCAATTTCTCTTTGGAGAGTTTGAGGCCCCTTCTGAAAAATTGTTGACTAGAAACATCTTTTCTCAAAAAAATGTATACATATGAGAATGCTTACATGTAATTTCCAGGAGCCTCATGGATTTTTTTTTTGGGGGGGGGTTTTGGTCGTGGGGCCTGAACTCTAGGCCTGGGCGCTGTCCCGCAGCTCTTCAGCTCAATGCTAGCACTCTACTACTTGAGCCACAGCGCCACTTCGGGCTTTTTTCTTTTTGCTTATGTAGTGTATGTAGTGCTAAGGAATCGAACCCAGGGCCTCAGGCATGCAAGGCAAGCGCTCTACCACTGAGCCACCTTCCCAACCCAGTCTCATGGATTTTTGAGAAGCATTTATTACCTATCTTCCAGAGCAAAATGGGCTGATGATGAGGAATAAAACATTTAAGGACATAAGAGCATGAAGAGAGAGGTTTAAGTAAGAGAGAACTAAATGGGCATAAAAATACCAATATTCCATTTTTCCAGCAGTCTGTATGGGCACAGGGAAGCAGTATGGCTGTTTAGGACCATATCAGTTGTGAAAAAGCTAGAGCCAGAGACCCAGCCTACTCAAGGCTTTGAAGAAGGAAAGATAGCTTTTCTGGCATAATGTGCAACAGTTTTGCAGTAAGACAGACAGGGAAACCAGCTAAGTCCTTGGCAGTAACTCAGGCTTGAAGTTTAAGCTAAAACTAACAGCAGACATGAATAGGAAACAGTTCAGAGACATTTTGAAGAAAGAGATAAAGGGGTGCTAGTGTTTTAAATCTGTATAACTGAGAAGTTTAGTACAGTTTCATTTAACAACAAATAAGTGCATTTCTGTATCTCTCTATCTTATGTATAAATTGTTTCTCCCAGATGAGTTTGTTAGTCTTTTTTTTTTTTTCATTGCCAGTACTGAAGTTTGATTTCTGGGCCTTGTACTTGCTTGGCTTTTTTGCTTGGCTGGAGCTCTACTCCTTGAGCCATGCCTCTAGGCCTGACATTTGGGTGTTTTCTTCTTTTTCTTTTCTTGGTGCTGGTCCTGGTGCTTGAACTCTGGGTTTGGGTGCTGTCTCTGAATGTTTGTGCTCAAGGCTAACACTCCACACTTGAGCCACAGCTCCACTTCTGGCTTTTGGGTATTTAAGAAGATAAGAGTGTCATAGACTTTCCTGCCCAGGGTGGCTTCAAACTGCAATCCTCAGATCTCAGCCTTCTGTGTAGCTATAGTGTGAGCCAGCAGTGCTCAGCTCCACCTATTTGTTTTTAATGAGCGATTGACAAATATAGAACTTAGTCCAAAACCCAATACAACCAGTCCATCAAGTGAACTAGCACCTCCTGTAAGTAGGCAAAAAAGACAACCCACTGCCCATAGAAACGAGTCAAGTAAGTCAGATTTCTCTAGTAACCAATACAGGCAGCATAAAAGAACCACTGTGGGGCTGGGAAGGTGGTTCAGTGGTAGAGCGCTTGTCTTGCATGCATGAGGCCCTGGGTTCGATTCCCCAGCACCACATAAGCGAAAAGAAAAAGAGCCGGAAGTGGCGCTGTGGCTCAAGTAGTAGAGCGCTAGCCTTGAGCTGAAGAGCTGAGGGACAGGGCCCAGGCCCAGAGTTCAGGCCCCATGACTGGAACCAAAAATAAATAAATAAAATAAATGAACCAATGTAACAATTGGCCCAATCAGATAGAATTCAGTTACCACTTCCAACCAGATTAAGCCAGATATGGTTAGGTTAGCTTGTGTACAGCTTTCTCAGACCAAAATCTCTAATCTAGAAATATCTAAAACATTCCCTTTTTTCCAAACTGAAGTTATCTTGTCCTTTTGTCTCTAGTCTCTGTCAGATGCAACTGATGATAGCTGATCTGATTCTCTTGCCTTTTTTTGGGGGGGGGGGGGCGTCCGGTCGTGGGACCTGAACTCTGGGCCTGGGTGTTGTCCCTCAGCTCTTCAGCTCAAGATTAGTGCTCTATCACTTGAGCCACAGCTTTTTTCTTTTTTCTTATGTGGTGCTGAGGAATCGAACCCAGGGCCTCAGGCATGCAAGGCAAGCGCTCTACCATTTGGCCATCTTCCCAGCCCCTTGTCTTGCTTTTAATAACCTTTGCCTATTCTTTTTTTTTTGTCAGTCCTGGGCCTTGAATTCTGAGCCTAAGCGCTGTCCCTTAGCTCTTCAGCTCAAGACTAGTTAGCTCTACCACTTGAGCTAGAGTGCCACTTCTGGTTTTCTGATGGAGATAAGAGTTTCCCGGGCTGGCTTTGAACCGTGATCCTCAGATCTCAGCCTCCTGAGTAGCTAGGATTACCGTGAGACTCCTATCTCCAATAAACCACCAGAAAACCGGAAGTGGTGCTGTAGCTCAAGTGGTAGAGCGCCCGCCTTGAGCTGAAGAGCTGAGGGACAGTGCCCAGGCCCAGAGTTCAAGCCCCAAGGCCGACCAAAAAAAAAAAAGTATCATTTTATGCACTAACAGTACACTACCTGAAAAAGAAAACAAACTAGGTGCTAGTGTCTCACACGTGTAATCCTAGCTATTCAGGTTGAGATTTGAGGATGGCAGTTCAAAGCCACTCTGAGCAGGAAAGTCCCTAAGACTTTCATCTCCAATTAAATATCAAAAAGCTCAAATAGTAGAGTCATCTCTGAGTGAAAAACCTAGGGGACAGGGCTAAGGCACTGAGTTAAAATCCGAGTGCCAGCCGGGCGCTGGTGGCTCACGCCTGTAATCCTAGCTACTCAGGAGGCTGAGATCTGAGGATCATGGTTCAAAGCCAGCCCGGGAAGGAGAGACCGTGAGATTCCTATCTCCAATAAACCACCAGAATACGGGAAGTGGGGCTGTGGCTCAAGTGGTAGAGCGCTCACCTTGAGCTGAAGAGCTGAAGGACAGCGCCCAGGCCCAGAGTTCAAGCCCCACGACTGA
>NW_012267341.1:1501153-1504002 GCF_000151885.1 Dipodomys ordii
TCCTGCCCGGGCTGGCTTTGAACCGCGATCCTCAGATCTCAGCCTCCTGAGTAGCTAGGATTACAGGCGTGAGCCACCAGCGCCCGGCTAAAAAAAAAATTTTTTTTTAATTAAAAAATTACAACAGGTACACAAAAAGATTAAATAGGAATAAAGTTAAAAAAGGAAATGAAAGCTTTCAATACTAAAAACCATAAAACAATTATGAAAGGAATTAAGGCATAATAAATATCCTGTTTTCATAGAAGAATTAATATTGTTAAAATTTTCATACTATCCAAAGTGATCTAAAGATTCAGCACAATTCCTATCAAAATGTCAATGACACTCATCACAAAAATATAAAAAATAAGGGCTGGGAGGTTGCCTCCATGAGGCCCTGGGTTCCATTCCTTAGTACCACATAAGCAGAAAAAAGCCAGAAGTGGCCCTGTGGCTGAAAGGTAGGGCGCTAGCCTTGAGCTCAAGAGCTGAACAACAGTGCCCAGGCCGAGTCCAGCCCCCACGACTGACAGAAAAAAAAAAAGAATAAAAATCTTTGAATGAAATCATTAAGTATTCCTAACCAGCAAAGGCATCTCAGATAAAAAGAACTAACATGGTGATATCACAATATCTGACTTTAAAATACACAAAGCTTGCACCTATAATCCTAACTACTCAGGAGGCTGAGATCTAAGGATTGTGATACAAAGCCAGCTGTGTCAGGAAAGCCTATGAGACTCTTATCTCCAATTAACCAGAAAAGGCCAGAAGTTCAGCTGTGGTTCCAAAGCTAGAGCACTAGCCTTGAGCAAAAAAGCTCAGGGGCAGTGCCAAGGCCTAGAGTTAAAACTCCAGGCTTAGCCAGGTGCCAGTGGCTCACGCCTGTAAAACTAGCTACTCAGGAGGCTGAGATCCGAGGACTGCAGTTCAAGACCATCCTGGGCAGGAAGGTCTGTGAGACTTTTTTTTTTCTTTTTCCATATATATTTTTTTATTGTAAAAACACTTCACAAAGGGGTTAGTTACATGAATAGGATAATGAGTCCATTTCCTATTGAGCATTGTTACCTCCTCAGTTGTTTTTCCCCCACCATCCCTTCCCTCCCCACCTCCCCAACTCCTCCCTTCCCTATCCCCGAAATGTAAAGTTCATTTTCAACATAGTGACTTGTACATCTCATTGTTAGAATGGGTCAACCTTTATCTTTATTTAAGCATTTTATTATATCCCTTCCCCTTCCCAAATTATAAAAATGTATATACAAGATGCAGGACACCAAATCAGATACAGTGAAAACAGGGGTTATTCTGTGGGGGAAGAACATACAAAAGAAACAAAAGAATCACACAGTGCATTATAAGTACATTAAAAACAATAATAGCAAGAAAGAAAAAAACCACTTGTGTCCGTGTCTTGGAGTTCATTTCGCTTAACATCAAGAAACAACTGCCAGATTAAGTAAGCTAAAGACTTAAAGAGAGACTTCTCTGAAGAGGAAATAAGAATGGCCATTAGACACATGAAGAAATGCTCATCTTCTCTAGCCATAAGAGAAATGCAAATCAAGAAAACATTAAGATTCTACCTCACCCCTGTTAGAATGGCTATAATCAAGCAATCTATTGCCTTGAGCTAAAGAGCTGAGGGATAGTGCACAAGTCCAGAGTTCAAGCCCTAAGACCGACCAAAAAAAAAATCTAGTAACAACAGATGCTGGAGGGGATGTGGTCAAATGGGAACCCTACTGCACTGTTTGTGGAGGTGTAAACTTGTTCAACCACTTTGGAAAGCAGTATGGAAGTTCCTCAAAAGACTCCAAATAGAGCGCCCATATGACCCACCAATCCCACTTTTGGGCATTTACCCAAACTATCACAAACAAGGTCATACCAAAGCTACCAACACAACCATGTTTATCCCAGCATTATTCACGATAGCTGATATGGAAATGGATCAAGAAATGTGACACACACACACACACACACACACACACACACACACACACAGTGGAATTCTACGCCTCCATCAGAAAGAATGACATCATCCCCCCCCCACACACACACAGTGGAATTATCAGAAAGAATGACATCATCCCCCCCCCACACACACAGTGGAATTATCAGAAAGAATGACATCATCCCATTTGTTAGAAAATGGAACGACTTGGAAAAAAATTATATTAAGTGAAGTAAGCCAGGCCCAAAGAAACATAGGTCCAATGGTTTCCCTTATTTGCAATAACTAATACATGTCTAGGACAAGCAAAAAAGGCCCATGAGACTCATCTCCAATAAACCTCCAGAAACCCAGAAGTGGCGCTGTGGCTAAAGTGGTAGAGTGCTAGCCTTGAGCTAAAGAGCTCAGGGACAACGCCCAGGCCTAGAGTTCAAGCCCTATGACCAACAGGGCGGGGGAGGGGGGCGACATGACACTCCAGGACTGGCACACAAAAATTAAAATGATAATAAAATACACAAAGCTATAGTACCCAATGCAACATCATACTGATCAAGGTCTTGTATTTATGCTTGAGCCAGCCTAGAATACAGTCCTCTTATTTGTTACCTTCACATGCACTACACCCAGTTTTATTCGTGTGTTCGTGCGCACTTGTATACACACGTGTGTTGGTACTAGGGCTTGAACTTAGGGCCTCATGCTTTCATTTGGCTAATTTTTAGCTTATTCTCACACAGCTTTTTTATTTTATTTACCAATGTCTCACCTAAGCCGGCCTTGATCTTTAATCCTCATGGTCTGTTTCCCAAATACATGGCATGAGCCACTGTGCCCAGTTTATAAACTGATTTGTTTTTACAAAGATGACAAAAATACACAGTGGGGGGGCTGGGAAGGTGGCTCA
>NW_012267341.1:1504272-1509013 GCF_000151885.1 Dipodomys ordii
GCTGTGGCTCAAGTGGTAGAGCGCTAGCCTTGAGCTGAAGAGCTGAGGGACAGCGCCCAAGCCCAGAGTTCAGGACCCACGACCGGACCCCCAAAAAAAAAATACACAATGGGTAAAGGGCACTCTCTTTAATAATAGTGTTGGGAAAACTAGTTATCTACTGCAAATGAATTTACTAAGATGCTTGTATCTCATTGTATTAAAAAGTGAATTAAAATGTATTAAAAGCAAATAAATGTTTAAGATATGAAGCTACCACAAGAAAACATAGGAAAAGCTCCATGACATTATTCTGAGAAATCATATTTTTGGCTATCACATTTTGGCTATCGCATCAACAAGATGGGGCTGGTTTTCACCTGTAGCTTGTCAGGAAGATGAGCTCCATAAATCACAGTTCAAAGTCTGCCCAGGCAGAAAATTCCATGAGACTTTTATTTGAAGTTAACCAGTAAAAAGTTGGAAGTATAGGTATGGCTCAAGTGGTAGAGCACCAGCTTTTTTTTTTTTTTGCAAGTCCTGGGGCTTGAACTCAGAGTCTGGGCACTGTCCTTGAACTTCTGTTGTTCAAGACTAGCACTCTACCACTTGAGCCACAGCACCATTTGAGGCTTTTTCTGTTTATATGGTACTGAGGAATCAAACCTAGGGTTTCATGCACGCTAGGCAAGCACTCTACCACTAAGCCACATTTCCAGTCCAAGAACCAGCTCTTGAGTAAAAAAGCCAAGAGAGAACATGAGGTCCTGAGTTCATGTACCAGTTCTGGGGGGATGTGAATGCAACCATATTTTTGAGGAGGAGGGGGTCAGTCATGGGGCTTGAATTCAGGGTCTGGGTGCTGTCCCACTTTGAGCCCCAGCACTACTTTTGGTTTTCTGGTGTTTAAGTGGGAATTAGAGTCTCATGGACTTTCCTGCGTAGGCTAGAATTACAGGCATGAGTGTCCAGCACCTGGAACAATTTTTGTTTTTTGATGTTTGTTCAGCTATTTTCTGTCTACAAAACCAGACTATTGTTCAGCTTGTCAAAACACTCATGGGAGGCAGAGACACAGAGGATTTTAGTTCAAGGCCAGCCTAGGCAGAAAAGTCCAAGAGTGTGCCTCAAATTAACCAGCAAAAAGCAGGACTACAGGTTTGGATCAAGTGGTAGAATGCCAATCATGAGCAAGAAAGGTGATCCAGAATCTGAGGTCCTGAGTACAAACTCTAGTATAGCCCTCCCTCCAAATTATTGTGATATCTTTCCTTTTTTCTGTGCTAGTACTGAGGCTTGAACTCTGTGCCTGGGCACTGTCCTTCAGCTCTTCAGCTCAAGGCTAGCACTCTACCACTTGGGCTACACCACCACTTCTGGTTTTCTGGTGGTTTATTGGAAATAAGAGTCTCACCATTTTTTCTGCCTGGGCTGGCTTTGAACAGTGATCCTCAGATCTCAGCCTCCTGAGCAGCTAGGATTACAGGTATGAGCCACCAGCGCCCGGCCATATGTGATGACTTTTAATAGAAGTGAATCTAAGATTTAAAACACACACACACACACACAAAAAAAAAAAATCTGCTCGGGCTGGGAAGGTGGCTCAGAGGTAGAGCGCTTGCCTTGCATGCCTGAGGCCCTGGGTTTGATTCCTCAGCACCACATAAGCAAAAAGCCAGAAGTGGTGCTATGGCTCAAATGGTAGAGCACTAGCCTTGAGCTGAAGAGCTGAGGGACAGTGCCCAGGCCCAGAGTTCAGGCCCCATGACCGGACCCAAAAAATAAATAAATAAACAAAAACAAAAACTGTTCTGCATGTTTACATGAATCTTATTTATTCACTCAAGAAGAGAATTTTTATTTCTTTATTTTTTTGTGGTACTGGGTTTGAACTCAGTGATTGGAGCTTGCTAGGCAGATGCTTTACCACTCCATAGCTTACTTTTTTATCAGTTATATTCAAGGTAAATGTCTTGCTTTTATGTCTCAGCTGGCCTGGACTGTAACTTTCCTATTTAGAATTCCCCAGATTGCTTGACAGCCATGTACTACTGAGTCCAGCTATTGGTAGATAGCACTCTACCACTAAGTCACATTCCCATCCCCTGCTTTTTTTTTTTTTTTAAGGGGATGAACTATAATTTTCCAATCTCCACCTGCCAGACAGTTAGAATTACAAGCTTGATCTACCACACTTCAAAATTCTTACAAGAACAACTACCAAATACAAATATCTTAATGACTCTTGTGACTTATTATATAACTGGTAGTACTAAAAGAATGTGATTTCAGTTACTGAGCCCACAAAGGTATGTCCACTGGGGAAAAAGTTCTCTTCCTGGCAGCAGTGTTTGATTGTTCCCATAGGTCTACTTCTTCAAGCAGTTATCAAGCCATTACCTTGTAAAAGTTTATTGTCCTTTCTGGCTTTGCTCTTTGCAAACATCCTTTCTGGGTTCTCTAAGCAATATAAAAAGAAATTTGGTAGAAACATTAAGTAGAAACCACAACTGAACTCTCCTTTTATTCCCCCTGTCCTTTACCACTACCTTTATGAGTTATTAAATCACTCTATGCACAATCTTCTATTTGCTGCAGCTTTATTCCCACAGATACCACCATAATGCAGGCCTTGTTCCTGATCTGAAGACAGTTACTTGGTTTAGTTACTTTAACTTCAAGTTTATTCTGTAAACCTTAATGGTAAAGCACTGTCATCCTCTTCTTTTAAGCTCCACTTTTTTTTTTCTTCAAACTCTTCAATTTGACCTTCAATTATCCCCATGCAATGTCAGCAGACAAAATAAGTGATGTAATTTTGCCTACTGGCATTTTCAGGAAAGAGCTTAGTCACTAAAACTGACAAAGAATGATCCTATACTAAGGCCTAGTTTTTCTTTGTTTTTTTTCTTTATTCTCCCCCCCAGTCGGTCGTGGGGCCTGAACTCTGGGCCTGGGCACTGTCACTCAGCTCTTCAGCTCAAGGCTAGCACTCTACCACTTGAGCCACAGTGCCACTTCCAGCTTTTTCTGTTTATGTGGTGCTGAGGAATTGAACCCAAGACCTTATGCGTGCAAGGCAAGCACTTTACCACTGAGCCACCTTCCCAGCCCCCAGGTCTAGTTTTTTTAATGCATGTACATGGTCAGAAAACTAGTTTAGTTTTTCAATCAAGGTTTGGAAAACAACTTGAGCTAAGAGACACTTTAACTGAGAGTGATGGTACAATGCCTATAATACCAGCAGTAGGGAGGTGAAGATGGTCTAAAAGCAATCTAAATAGCCTTGATCACCTGACAGTGGATACATTTGGCTTTCAATTCTTTAGATTATCTACTGTCCACATTTCTCACTGTGAACAAAACATGTTATAATTTCCAAAATGTCTGTCTATGCTAAAGATGGAGCCTCCATGATGATATCAAGTGTCTGAAGACTAAGTGACACACATCAGACTTTGAGCTTACCATTTTGATTAAGTCAGACCTTTCAATCTATGGGCATTCTAGACTCTCACTTTTATTGTGACTTTCTTTCAAGCTCTCCAAATAGCTTGCCACTTTCCTGACAATATGCTGGATAAGCTCATTTGAGCTGCCTACTACCTTCTTCATATGATTGTTGCCCAAGGGACACAATTACCATGTATGCTTTCAGACACTTACAAAAACATAACTTTTTAATTTAAAACTAACATTTCAGGTTCTAGAGGTGGAAATCCGTGGTAATGCTTGTGGGCATGTACAAGGCCCTTTTTTCAAATCTTAGTAGTAGAGCAGGAAAAAAATAAGTGCAAAGTGCATAAAGGTTCTAGGGAACCTACTTGCCTATATAGTCATATGCAGTTTATCTGTGTCATTCGTGCTTAAGTTATATAGTCTTCTTTCTATCATTTGGATGCTGGTGATTATGTAGCCATTATTACAACAATGTGGTAAATAATTGTTTTTCAGATAATTGTCTCAAACATTTAGTATGCTACAAGTCTATGCATGTTCTCTAACACTCGGGGAAGTTCAATGTGTTATTTGTTATGAGTTTCTATTTGTGAACTTGATGTGCAGAGAATGTTGCTAAACTGAGATTGCTACTTAAAATCAAATAGTTTTTGTTACTTGTTATCTGTGTTAAGTCTTGAAAAAAAATCTTAATTAAATGCTGTGATTATAGGTAAGCATCACCACATCAGACATTATGTATATTTTTACCTAATTTCCATTTTAGAAAAGGTGATTTTGTTTTTAGAAATAAAAAGTTGTGAAAATTAGTGCTGTGGCTCCAATGATAGAGCTGAAGAGCTCAGGGACAGCACCCAGGCCCAGAGTTCAAGACCATGTTTCACACACACACACACACACACACACACAAAGAAATTTCTAGTTGTTTCTAATGAATACTAATTGATGCTTTACTCAGATTTGGCATGGTATCATTTCCCTATGAAATGAACTAGTACAGCTCAGTGAAACCAAATGAAATAAAAGGTGACATTGATAAACTTATCCAATAGATACGAGGACCACATAAAACTTTTTGTGCAGCAGGCTCCAGGGTCTCATGCCTGTAATCCTAGCTAATTAGGCTAAAATCTGAGGATCATGGTTCAAAGCCAGCTGGGCAGGAAAGTCCATAAGACTCTTATCTCCAATTAACCACCAAAAAATCATAAGTGGTGCTGTAGCTCAAAGTGATAGAGTACTCACCTTGAGCTGAAGAGCTGAGGGACAGCGTCCAGGCCAGAGTTCAAGCCCCATGATGGGG
>NW_012267341.1:1509063-1512452 GCF_000151885.1 Dipodomys ordii
TGGCACTGTGGCTCAAGTGGTAGAGCGCTAGCCTTGAGCTGAAGAGCTGAGGGACAGCGCCCAGGCCCAGAGTTCAGGCCCCATGACTGGACTCCCCCCCCAAAAAAAAAAAGAAACATTTGTGAAACACTATACTAATTTGAAATCCTCCAATTAGTTTTCCTATTTAAAGCACAAGGAGTCTAAAATGAGGGGTGTCAATTTCCTTTTTTTGTCAACTTGCATGACCACACTTTCCTAGCTTTCTTATTGGCCTGGTATGGCTTAGTAAACATCTGTCAACTGTTGCAATGGTTACCTCTCCTTTTCTGTAGAGAAGATCAGAAAAATATAAAAAGTTATCTGTTTTTATTGATTTTATTTCCTCTTTCCCCTTTTCTAACTTTAATGTGCTGATCCTAATGCTTAAACTCAAGGCCTCCTGATCTTGATCAGCTTGCATACTCATGCTTGGCATTCTACCACTTGAGCCATGCCTACAATTGATTTTCTTTTTGTGGAGAGGCTGAGGGTTGAACCTTATGATCTCCTACATACTAAGCATATATTTTACCATGAATCTACATCCATACATACCCTTTATTTTCAACTATGGCCTATAAATGATGCAAAAAGCTATTTTACAGAGCTCAAAGTATAGCTTTGTGGTAGGCTGCTTAGTTAGCATGCCCTTAACTCTAGATTTCCCAAACACTACAAACAAAAATAAACTATTAAAGCTGTAATTCCAACTAAATCTGGGGGTCTTAAGTTGTGAAGGAAAAGAAAATCAGCCCCTCACATGACGTTAAAGGCCTTATAAAAGGAAGAATTAGGGCTGGGAAGATGGTTTAGTGATAGAGTGTTTACCTCACCTGCATGAGGCCCTGGGTTCGATTCCTCAGCACCACATAAGTAGAAAAAGTGGGAAGTGGCACTGTGGCTCAAGTGGTAGAGCGCTAGCCTTGAGCAAAAGATGCTCAGGAACAGTGCCCAGGCCCTGAGTTCAAACCCTAGCACTGACAAAAAAAAAATGAATTGCTAAACCATAATCTGTTTTTTAAAAGTACTAAAAGCAATTACAACCTGAAAGCACCCATCCCGGAAGACCACACTGACACAGTCACATCCAGCAGAAGGAGTTTATTGCCAGCAAGGGCACTTCTCTCATGGAGTGGGAGAAATGGCTCCTATCTTTGTTTAGGGTATGTGTATGTGTGTGTGTGTGTGTATACACACATATATATATTCATATATACATACATGTATATAATCTATAGGAGTTAAGGAGGGAATTCACGTGGGACTTGGGAGCAGAGGAATTCATTATGGTGGGCTAAGATTTACGGCAGCTGCCTGAATAGGAGATAAGGGGGTCTGCTGTTACCATTCATGGCAGACCAAATGGAATGTTACTTCAAGGTAAGAGGGAAGGAGCTGATCATCAACTACCTGCTCCAAAGGGACCCCTTGTCAGCCAATGTGGGGAAAGGAGTATGTCAGGCTAACACAACCTCTTTGTACAACTATTTAATAATAAAATTTAAAACTTCTTTTAAAGTACTAAAAAAGCTAAGTATGATATGCACATAAATCCTGCTGATTGGGGAAGTTGAAGCAGTAGGATCACAAACTCAAGGGGTCTGGACAAAAGGACAAGACTCCATCTCAAAAAGAAAAATGACAGAGAGAAAAACTGTTTTTCCATCAAAGTGTATTGCTTAAAAATTCCTGCTTTGGCCTGGTCCTTTGTCTCTTGTTGAGGAAAAGAGGAAATGCCTTGGGATAAGAAAGAATTTATAGGGGCTGGAAAGATAGCTCAGTGGTAGAGTGCTTGCCTTGCATGCCTGAGACCCTGGGTACAATTCCTCAGCACCACATAAGCAAAAAGAAAAAAACCGGAAGTGGTGCTGTGGCTCAAGTGGTAGAGCACTAGCCTTGAGCTGAAGAGCTGAGGCCCAGGCCCAGAGTTCAGGTCCTACAACTGGACCCAAAAAAAAAAAAAAGGATTTATAAAATGTAAGGTTTTGTCTTAAACTGGTTTCTTGTCAAGATGGAATTATGACATGTGCTAGACAGTTCAAGAAAAAAAAGAGGGTGTAGGTATATTTTGAGATTACTTGTGAACTGCTAATCTTCTTTCAAAAATCACCTTACATAAATACTTTTACCCTATTCAGGCTAGCCAGTCTCCAGCAGATTGTGAGCCTGAGCTCAACCAACCTGAGCAAAGGGGCAGGGCCTGCTGTGTGAGGGATAAATACTAGGGCAGACTGCCAGTTAAGTGTGCTTACTTGCCTGGGCACTGTCCCTCAGCTCTTCAGCTCAAGGCAAGCACTCTACCACTTGAGCCACAAGGCCACTTCTGGCTTTTTCTGCTTATGTAGTGCTGAGGAATCAAATCCAGGACCTCATGCATGCAAGGCAAGCACTCTACCACTGAGCCACCTTTCCAGCCTGTTTGCCAGATTTTTGGCTGATGGCCTACCCTTCTGTTTTTTCTTTTCTTTTTCTTTTTTTGCCAGTGGTGGGGGCTGGGCACTGTCCCTCAGCTCTTTAGCTCAAGGCTAGCACTCTACCACTGGAGCCACAGCGCCACTTCCGGCTTTTTCTGCTTATGTGGTGCTGAGGAATCGAACCCAGGACCTCATGCATGCAAGGCAAGCACTCTACCACTGAGCCACCTTCCCAGCCCTTGGCCTACCCCTCTTTAGAAGTAAATTTTGCCTTGCTGAGACAATTCTTTATAAAGAGAAATGAATTTGAAAATATTCAGTACCTGTTTCACTTTTATTAAAATACTAATATTAGTATTTACCTTTTTTATTTGTTTGTGGGGGTGGATGTGGCCCAGGCAGGTGTTAAATTTGCTGGTTCACATGATCCTCCCAAGTCAGCTTCCAAACAGCTTGGAAGTATAGGCATGTACCACCACACTCCAACTAGAACTCAAGTTGTTTTTTTTTTTTTTGGGTCCGGTCGTGGGGCCTGAAATCTGGGCCTGGGCGCTGTCCCTCAGCGCTTCAGCTCAAGGCTAGTGCTCTACCACGTGAGCCACAGCGCCACTTCCGGCTTTTTTCTTTTTGCTTTTGTGGTGCTGAGGAATCGAACCCAGGGCCTTGAGCATTCAAGGCAAGCGCTCTACCACTGAGCCACCTTCCCAGCCCTAGAACTCAAGTTTTAAGAATGCCAAGTCTGACTTTATAGTTTGGGTCTCAAAGTGAAAGATTCATAAGGAATCTACCTGAAAGCAAACAATTCTCACAGCTGCAAAAGAAACAGCTTGAAGCCGGGCGCAGGTGGCTCCCACCTGTAATCCTAGCTACTCAGGAGGCTGAGATCTGAGGATCACAGTTCAAAGCCAGCCCAGGCAGGAAAGTCTGTGAGACTCTTATCTCCAATTAACCACC
>NW_012267341.1:1524287-1538904 GCF_000151885.1 Dipodomys ordii
AATCTACTTAAGCCAGGTACCAGGGACTCACAGCTGTAATCCTAGCTACTAAGGAGGCTAAGATCTGAGGATCAAGGTTCAAAGCCAGCCTGGGCAGAGAAATCCACGAGATTATTATAGGAATAAGTGGCCAAGCAAATCACCAATGAATGTTAAAACTTCTGGGCAAAAACTTTTGGCAAGGTCAGGTGCTGGTGGCTCATACCTGTAATCCAGTTTGAAGCCTCTCCCCACTACAAAGAAACTAAACAAGACAAAACAAGAGGTAAGGGCTGGGAAGGTGGCTTAGTGGTAGAGTGCTTGCCTAGCAAGCATGAAGCCCTGGGTTTGATTCCTCAGTACCACATAAACAGAAAAAGCTGTAAGTGGCGCTGTGGCTCAAGTGGTGGAATGCTAGCCTTGAGCAGAAAATCTCAGGGACAGCAACTAGGCCCTGAGTTCAAGCTCCATGACTAACAAAATAATAATAATAATAAACAAACGAGGTAGGAATATAGCTAAATGGTGGAACACTTGGCTAACAAGTGTAAAGCTCTAGGGTACAACCCCAGAGCCACAACAGAAAAGAATAAGGGCTGGTGCATGGCTCAAATTGGTAGAGTACCTGTCTAACATTCACAAGGCCCTGAGTTCAAACTTCAGTACAGCCTAAACCAAATTCATTGAAATACAAAAGCTACAGTAGTCTTCTCCCTATTCAAGATTTGACTTTCCACAGTTTGAGTTATTTGTGATCAACCAGAGTCTGAAATATTAAACAGAAACTTCTAGTTGTGAATGTAGCTCAGTGGTACAGTGCTTATCTGGCATGCAGAAGGCCCTAGGGTTTAATCTAGAGCATCAAAGAAAAGAGGAAAAACAAAATTCCAGAAATAATTCATTTTTTTTGTTTTCTAATTTTTTTTTCTGCCAGTCCTGGGGCTTGAACTTAGGGCCTGGGCACTATCCTTGAGCCTCTTTGTGTTCAAGCTAGTGCTCTACCACTTGAGCCACAGTACCACTTCCATTTTTTTTCTGAGTAGTTTACTAGAGATAGAGTCTCACAGACTTTCCTGCCAAAGCTGGCTTTGAACTTCAACCCTCAGATCTCAGTCTCTTGAGTAGCTAGGATTACAGGTGTGAGCTACTGGTGCCCAGCTCATGGTTTTTGTTTTGGGCACATACATGTCCATGAGCTTGCTGGAGGGTTAAAGCCAGGGCTTCATGCATGCTAAACATATGCTCTGTCATACAGCTGTAACACTAGCCAACAATTCATAAATTTCTCTGTTTGCTTTATTTTTGTAGTACTGTGGTTTTGAACTCAGGGCCTCACGCAATTGCTCTACCACCTGAGCCACACACAGTACTTTGCTCTCAGTATTTTTTTCAGGTTATGGTCTGTTTTTTGCACAGGTAGCCTCAGACCTCAGTCCTCCTACATAAACCTGCCCAAGAAGCTGCTATTATAAGTATGATGGCTGTGCCTGAGCCAACTGTTTTACATTGCATACTATATAGAATAGCATAATGAAATTTAATATAATCCTGCTTCATCCTTCCCAAGACATAATGCACTTTTTTTTCTAATATATCTATGCTGTATAGCTTCCCACCTAATAGCCACTAAATAACTATGAGGGCTGGCAAGGTGGCTCAGTGGTAGAGCATTTGCCTGGCATGCATGAGGCCCTGGGTTCGATTCCTCAGCACCACATAAGCAAAAAAGAAAAAAAAAAGGAAGTGGCACTGTGGCTCAAGTGGTAGAGCGCTAACCTTGAGCTGAAGAGCTGAGGGACAGCGTCCAGGCCCAGAGTTCAGGCCCCACGACCGGACCAAGAAAAAACAAAACAAAAACAAAAAAAACTATGAGATTATGACTAATTTATGAAACTTGACTTCTTAGTATTGGGGAGCTTATATTGGGGAGCTTGTATTCCACTAATAATGACTCTAAAGTGTACCAGTGGTGCTTGCAATTTTACATATTAAGGAAAGCCATAAAATGACTCCTTTAGGTGACAATATCAAAGTTCTCATCTTAGTAAGAGTAGAAGCTGTAGATTTGCTATCCACTGTTTTGGCATATACTAGGGATCTTGGAATACATCCTTCCCAGATAAGGGAAAAATACTATACATATAAAGCCCAAAGAGAAAGAGAATAGAAGAGAAAATAACTCAAAGATGTCAACAAAATTAGAGTGCAAGCATGGTGCTTGTGGCTCATGCCTGTAATCCTATCTATTGAGGAGGCTGAGATCTGAGGATAACAGAAAATGTATGAAATCATCTCTAACCACCAAAAAAGCTGAAAGTAGAGCTGTGGTTAAAGTTGTATAGTGCTAGTCTTGAGCAAAAAAGCTCAAAGACTGCAACCAAGCTCTGAGTTCAAGCCCCCAGGATAGACACACATGGACATACACAGACACATGGACACGGACACACACAGACACACACGCACACAAACAGCCAAGCTTGAGGCTGGGAATGTGTTGCTTATGGTAGTGCTTGTCTAGCACAAAACCCTGACTTCAATTCCTCAGTACCACATAAACAGAAAAGGCCAGAAGTGGCACTGTGGTTCAAGTGGGAGAGTGCTAACCTTGAGCAAAAGCTCAGGGACAGTGCCCAGGACCTCAGTTCAAGATCTAGGACTGGCAAAAAAACAACAACAAGAAGAAAGTTTTCATTGCTAATATTTATTTCCTTCCTATAACATCACTAAATGGGCAAGGGGAGGGTCCAAAGGCACAAACCCACATGGACAAAGACATACAGGAAAAAGCTGCCAAGTTCTGGAAAATGGAAGGAATGACAGACTGAGAAGAGCAGAACTGATATCCAAGCCAGCCAGGAAGGAAATCACAAACTAAGCAAGTTCAAGAACCAAAGAACTCAAAGGCTAGCAAATTAAGAGATACCACAATCACAGAATGGTAGAAAGGGTAAAACAGGTCTACAAGTCCACAGAAGTAGGTGGACTCCCATAGGTAGAGCTCCATACACTGTCCCAGGACTCATGTGGCCAGAACAACCCTTCCTCTATGCTGTTAGGTAACTGGGCAGTAACTTTTTGTAAACACAAAATCATTAATATGGCTTGATTTTCATCATCAAAGTTTCTACAGGAAACTCCTCATTTGGCCTGAAATACACTAACAGCCATGTTGGAGGCTTTCCTGGAGTAACTGGAATATCTGGCCACCTCATTCACACATGAACATAATATACACAAACCAGAAGCTCAGGGTACTAGTGGTGCACCCCTATAATCCTAGCTACTCAGGAGGCTGAGATCTGAGGATTTCAGCTCAAAGCCAGTCCAGGCAGGAAAGTCCATGAGACTCATCTCCAATTAATTACCAAATAGCTGAAAAGGGAGTTGTGACTTAAAAGTGGTAGAGTAATCCTAGCTACTGACGAAGCTGAGATCTGAGGATAACGGTTCAAAGCCAGCCTGGGCAGGAAAGTCTGTGAGGCTCTTATCTCCAATAAACCACTAGAAAACCAAAAGTGGCGCTGTGGCTTAAGAGGTAGAGCATTTGCCTTGAGCTGAAGAGTGCAGGGACAGTGCCCAAGCCCAGAGTTCAAACCCCATGACTGACAAAAAAAAAGTGGTAGAGCACTAGCCTTGAGCACAAAAGCTCAGAGACAATAAACATGCCCTGAGTTCAAACATGTCCTGAGTTGAACTCAGGACATCTAGGACATCTCCTCTCCCCCCTCCCCTCCCCAAAAAAAGAGCTCATGTAAATGAGTGAGGCTGGTAGACTGCTGGTCTGGCAGTGGAATCATGGGAACCAAGTAGAGACTTTACTTTCCCTTGTTTTTTTTTTTTTTCATTGAGGTAAACCTAGAGTCAGTGTATATGAATAGAGAATTTCTCTATAAACAAGCTTGCTATTTCTTCTAGGGATAAGCTTAAGACTATCAGATTTCTGGAAGTAGCAAGAAAGTCAGAGATGGATTTGTACCTTACATGTCTCTGTGTAGCTTTTTGTTAACTGGCCATATCATCCCCAAACACAAACGATGTGGTATTTCCATATGTTAAGCCTCTTATTCTGACATCTAAACTGCAGCTACCTAGTTCTCTAGTCGTTTTTTTTTTTTTTTTGGGTCCCGTTGTGGGACCTGAACTCTGGGCCTGGGCACTGTCCCTCAGCTCTTCAGCTCAAGGCTAGCTCTTCACCACTTTAGCCACAGCACCACTTCCGGCTTTTTTCTTTTTTCTTTTTTTGCTTGTATGGTGCTGGGGAATCGAACCCAGGGCCTCAAGCATGCAAGGCAAGCGCTCTACCACTGAGCCACCATCCCAGCCCCTAGTTCTCCAGTCTTGAACTCTCAGAGGATTCTAAGGCACAAGTCATTTCACTGCATCCTCTCAGGAGGTAGGAGGGTAATTAGCACTGCCAAATCAGATACTGCCTCTGCTATAGCTTTGCTTCTTCCTAAAATGTCAAGAAATCTCTTTCTACAGCTCCCATTTTCTATCTCTATTTGTTTACACACACACCCCCTAGATTCTTTTAATGTAATTGTTACAGGGTTTCTGTTAGACAAAGTAGATACAGGTGATAAATCTCTCATGCTTGACCAGAAATATATTCAAATATCCTTGGTCTTATGGAGTTTAGATTCTAACAAAGGAAACAGACTATAACTACGTTTCAAAGTTAAGGACTGCTTCAAAGATCAAGGAAGGAACTAGGGAAGACTGCAATAAAAGGATATTAGGGCCAGGTGCCTGTGGCTCACGCCTGTAATCCTAGCTACTGAGGAGACTGAGATCTGAGGATCACGGTTCAAAGCCAGCCTGGGCAGGAAAGTCCATGAAACTCTTATCTCCAATAAACCACCAGAAAACCGAAAGTGGCTCTGTGGCTCAAGTGGTAGAGCACTCACCTTGAGCTAAAGAGCTCAGGGACAGCCCCCAAGCCCAGAGTTCAAGCCCCATGACTGACAAAAAAAAAAAAAAGGATATGTAGGGCAGGATTTTGTAAATGAGTTTCTGGAGTATTAATAGTAAATATTTCACATTTGTATGCTTATTGCTACTTGTACAAACTGTAAAATAGCATCAAAACTACTATTTACAGATATAGTAAGAGTTTTGTCTGCAATTAAGGAAACAATACCAAGGCTGGGTGTTGGTAAATCATGCCAGTAATCTTAGCTATTCAAGAGCCACAAGCTCTTTGAGATTCTTAATCAAATCTAGTATGGGCACAAAAACAAAAAACACATACAAAAACACTACTGACACAATAACTTTTTTGAAGAGTAGTAAGAATTTGAAGAACACTTTCTACCTCCAAAATGTTTTTAAAAAGCCAGGCTAAGGTGGCTCACACTTATAATCACAGCTATTCAGGATGCTGAGATGTGTGGACTGCAGTTCAAAGCCAGCCTGGGCAGGTCAGTCCCCAGGCAGAAAAGTTGCCAGGACTCTTATCTCCAATTGGCCACACAAAAGTGGGAAGTGGCTCTAAGGCTAAAGTGTGAGAGTGCAAGCTTTTGGCACAAAGAGGCTCAGGGATAGTGCCCAGGCTCTACAACCAGAAGGGGAAAAAAAATCTTTTAAAGCAGGTACTGGTAGCTAACACTAATATTAGCTACTCAAGAAGCTGAGATCTGAAGATTGTGGTTCAAAGCCAGCCCAGGTAGGAAAATTTATAATAACAGTGGGCTATTGTGTTAGAATACTGCAACCCAGTTTTGTTTGTTTTTGTGAGCACAGCTCAGGATCTTTTGGAAAGGAAGTCTCTTCAGGGGAATGTCTGGCTGAGCTCTGGTAGAATCCTAGATACTCAGGAGGCTGAGATCTGAAGATAGAGGTTAAAAGTCAGCTCAGGCAGGAAAGTCCTTGAGACTCTTATCTCCAATTAATCCACAGAAACCAGAAGTGAAAGAGTGACTCAAAGTGGTAGAACAATAGCCTTGAGCAAAAAAGCTCGGGGACATTGCTCACCCAGGCCCTGAGCTCCAGCCCAATGACTGACAACTTTTGACAAATGAAAATAATTTGTGGGAAAAGACTACTTATTAATTACAGGACTTTAACTCAGAGGTGGAGTGCTTACATAAGGCCCTGGGTTAATACTAAATGCCTATAGAGGCAAAGGAAGATGGAGAAAGGGAGAAAGAGAAAGGGGGGAGGATAAGGGAGAGGGGAAGGAGGAACAGGGGAGGGGAAGAGAGGAGGAGTTGTTTATTCACAGTGCATGAAAGACAGTAGGGAAGTAAATCAAAGTGTGAATATAGGTTGTGCATGAAAACTCACTGTAGTAGTCTTTATAATTTTTCTGGAGCCTGTAACTTTAGAATTTTAATTAACAAACAGAAACTTCCTCAAATCTTCTACAACAAAGCAAAGAATTTAACTAATTTCTATCCAGATAGAGGTTTTCTAAAATTAGGTCCATCTCCTAGCAGACCTACTTCAAACATGAGAATGACTACTCTTAACTGCACTTTAAAATCCCATCTCAATATTTCCTTGAGTAAACATGTCAAAGAATTAAGATCAGGGTGCCATGACAAACAACAGCTTAAGGCACTGCGGGGGAGGGGAGGCAGGCACTAGTGGCTCATGCCTATAATCCTAGCTACTCAAGAGACTGAAATCTGAGGATGGCAGTTCGAAGCCAGACAGAGCTGGAGAGTCGGTGATGCTGTTATGTCCAATTAACCAGCAAAAAGTTGAAGTGGAGATGTGGCTCAAGTGGTATAACTCCAGTGAAAAAGCTAAGGGACAGAGCCTACGCACTGAATTCAAGCCTCATTACCAGGAAAAAAAAAGTAAAAGATAAATAAACCCCAATGTCAGTGGCTTACTGCTGTAATTCTAGCTATTCCAGAGGCTGAGATCTGAGATTCACGGTTTGAAGCCAGTCCAAGCAGGAAAATCCATAAGACTCTTATTTCCACTAAATAACCAAAAAAGCCAGAAGTAGCACTGTGGTTCAAGTAGAGCGCTAGCCTTGAGCAAAAGAAGCTCAGGGACAGCCCCAGGCTCCAAGGTTAAGCCCCAGGACCATCACAAAAAATAAGTAAACAAACAAACAAACAAACAAAAACTCCTTAGTTAAGTACCAGTGATCCTTTCTAGTCTGGAGTCAGCGGAGATCGGTACAAACCAGTGAGGCAACCAAATCCAAGAGATATCTCCAATCAACTAGCAAAAAAACATCCATAGAAGTGTGGCTCAAGTAAGAGTGCCAGCCATGCTTGAAAAAGCTGAGGGACAGCACCAGACCACTGAGTTCAAGACTCAGTACTGTGGGAGAAAGGGGGGTGACACTGTTCAAAGGAAATATACTGGCTGGCAATGTGGCTTAGCGGTAGAGTGCTTGCCTAGCATGCATGAAGCCCTCGGTTCCATTCCTCATTAACACATAAACAGAAAAAGCCAGAAGTGACACTGTGGCTCAAGTGGTAGAGTGCTAGCCTTGAGCAAAAGAAGCCCAATGACAGTGTCCCGGCCCTGAGTTCAAGCCCCTGGACTGGCAAAAAAAAAAAGGAAATGTACTCAATCTGATTTCTGACTTATGTAACCCCTCTTTATATAACCTTTACAATACAAATAAATTAATTTAATTACATACACTCCTTAGAACTGACATGGTACAGAAGCAAATAAAAAAGGATCTCTATTTCTAGGTCAGCTTGCACTACAAAGTAACAACTTATTTAAACAAACAAAATAATCCTCAAAAGCTTATTATGAGGGGCTAGGAAGGTGGCTCAGGGGAAGAGTGCTTGCCTCGAATACATGAGGCCCTGGGTTCCATTCCTCAGCACCACATAAACAGAAAAAGCCAGAAGTGGCCCTGTGGCTCAAGTGGTAGAGCACTAGCCTTGAGCTGAAGAGCTTAGGGACAGCACCCAGGCCTAGAGTTCAAGCCCCAGAAATGACTGAAACACACACAAAAAAAGCTTATATGGGGCTGGGAAGGTAGCTCAGTGGTAGAGCACTTGCCTTGCATGCCTGAGGCCCTGGTTTGGATTCCTCAGCACCACATAAGCAAAAAGAAAAAAAGCCGGAAGTGGAGCTGTGGCTCAAGTGGTAAAGTGCTAGCCTTGAGCTGAAGAGCTGAGGGATAGCGCCCAGGCCCAGAGTTCAGGCCCCACGACAGACCCAAAAAAAAAAAAAAGCTTATATGATGATACATGATGTTAAGCACACAATGGTCAACAGTGATTTATGAAATTCAAATCTCAAGAGTTCCCATAGGCCGGGTGCTGGTGGTTCACACCTGTAATCCTAGTAGTTACTTAGGAGGCTGAGATCTGAGGATCACAGTTCAAAGCCAGCCCAGGCAGAAAAGTCCGTGAGACTCTTATCTCCAATAAACCACTAGAAAATTGCTGTGGTTCAAGCAGTAGAGTGCTTGCCTTGAGCTGAAGAGCACAAGGACAGTGCCCAAGCCCAAAGTTCAAGCCCCATGAACGACCAAAAAAAAAAAGTTCCAATAGGTTTACAACCTGAAAACAGTGCACTAACTGCATCTATTTTAGTAGATTAGTATATGTGATGGCTACTTCAGCACTCATGAATAACCAGTTGTTGTATTAAAATAGTGTTGTTTGTGGGCTATAGCTCAGAAATAAAGAGCTCACCTATCATATGCAAGTTCATGGGTTCAATCCCCGCGATGCTATATGTGTGTGTGTATATATATATATATATATATATACACATACATATATATATATGTATACACATATGTATATTGTATATTCCCAAGGTAGGTATGGAAGTTAATCCTGCAGTCTCAGATAACTCCGGGAGCTGATGTATGCGTATCACTGGAGACCAGGAGTTTAGGTTAGCCTGGGCAACATAGCTATGAGTCCCAGACCACAGTGTTCAAAAACCCACCAACCAACCAACCAAATACACTTTCAGTGAAATGCTATGCTGAATTAACCCCACTAAAATAGGAGCTGAATTACTGGGAAAGTGAAAACTGAGATGTGTATTAATTATGAGCCCAAGAAGGTGCTTAGCCACTTACCCAGAGATTTATTTAATGAGAACAGATCGCAGGTTTCCACAGGTCGTTCCACTGCCAGTAAGAAGAGAGTCGTGAACCTTGAGTCCCTTTTTTTCACTAGTCAACAGTCACCCTCACCTACACGCGGAGTACATATGTGGCACTCAACAAATCTTGATTGGATGAAAACCTATTTCACTCATATTGTTTGTTACCCAACCCCAGAGTTTCGGCCCGAAAATGACTTCCAATAAAACTTTACGACTTAACCTAAAGAACGGAGATAACAGAGAAAACCTCTGTGAGGGATCTCTATAACGACTGGGAGAAATGAAGAGCCAATGGGGCCTAGACCAACCCAACCCCGCAAAGCAAACTGAAGAGGGGGGCTCGGGGGGCTGCACACGGGCAGGCCGGCTGGGGCTGTTTCCCGACCGAGGCGGCCCAGGGGCCGCAGGTCCATAGCCTCCCACCCGGGGGCGCTGAGAGGTCCAGGGGTATCCCCGCCTCCCAAGTTAGTACCTGAAAAGCAGCTGCCCAGAGTGTGTCCCGAGGCTCTCATTACGGAGGCCGGGGCCCGGGGCCGGCCAGCCGCACCTCCTGGCTGAAGGTTCGGTTCTTTCGGGCAGGGAGTGACAGCACAGGTCGCAGGCGGATTCCTAACACCTTAAGTTGGGTCCCGACTTCGTAGGCCAGACCTTTTTGCCCTCAGGAATGAGCAGGCTGCCGTAATCAGGTCGACTGGTTTTCCTCAGGGCTCCCCTCTCCCGCCAAGCGCTCGTTCCTGCCTCAACCCAGCAGCCGGTCGCTCCCCGGCGCCGCCATCGTTAGTGTTTGTTTTCATCCGCTTCGGTGCAGGCGGTAGGATGGGGCGGGCGGGGGGGGGGAGGGGGAGGTTCGAGAGCTATGAGGAAAATCCAACTGCTTAAACCCAGCTGCACTTTCGCCACACGTGGAGTCTGTATTTATCCCTTTCACTTCTCAACAATCCAGACACAAGCCGATTCCTCCTCCAGTTATGACTTTGTTGTAATTTTTCCCCAAGCCTTTCAGGGAGAAAGAAAGGCGCAAGGACAGGCTTCTGAGAGAGCGAGAGCGGTGGGGCTGCGTGTCGAATGTGCGGCGGCCGAAGCGCGGGCTGCGGCGGCCGCGGATGGTGAGGACGCGGCGTGGGGCGGGCGCCGACGCGGCGGGGGCGGAGCTGCTGTTGCGCGTCGTGGCGGCCCGGTGCTGCAGCCGGTTCCGGAGGAGGGCCGGTCGGGGTAGGGAAGGTGGGTGGAGGGCGGGTTGGTAACTTGGCAGCCGCGGAGAAGTGGGTGACCGACCAGCCTCCGCAGACTTTGCGTGGCCGGCGCGGTCACACCTCGGTGTCTAGGTTTAAGAGGGAAAGCGGCGCTTCCCAGACGTGGCTCTCAGCCCTTCCGTTTACGTGCTGGTCTTCCTTACTTTGAACTAGGATTTCTTGGGGTGAGGGGCAAGCGTCCCCAGGCTGGGCCATGCCTTGACTTTTGTCTTTGTTGGTGTTGGTTCTGGGGCTTGATCTGAGGGCCTGGGCTCTCTCACTTGAGCCACAGCTCCACTTCCGGCTTTTTTTGGGGGGGATGTGGGGGGGTGCTTAACTGGAGATGAAAGTCTCACAGACTTTATTGCCTGGTCTGGCTTCAAACCGTGATCCTCATGTGTCAGCCTCCTGAATAGCTTGGGCTACAGACGTGAGTTACCTACCAGTGACCAGCATTTTTTTTTTTTTTTTGGTCTGTAATGGGTTTGAACTCTGGGCCTGGATGCTGTCCTTCAGCCCTTCAGCTCAAGGCAAGCACTCTACCGTGTGAGCCACAGCGCCACTTCCGGTTTCCTGGTGGTTAATTGGAGATGAGAGTCTCATGGACTTTCCTGCCCTCGCTGGCTTTTAACTGCGATCCTCAGCTCTCAACCTCCTGAATAACTAGGATTACAGGCATGAGTCACAGTCACCTGCTACCCTGAGACTCCAGTTAACCAGGAAAAAGCCAGAAGTAGAGCTGAGGCTCAAGTGATAGATCTCAGACTCCTAAGTAGGTAGGATTATAGGTGTGATCCCTACCACAGTGCATTTTGATCATCACCCCTTCCCCCATACACATCTTTTAAAGTCAATCAACTTTGTCCTGCAGCTTTCTTTTTTTTTTTTGGGGGGGGGGTCCGGTTGTGGGGCCTGAACTCTGGTCCTGGGTGCGGTCCCTCATCTCTTCAGCTCAAGGCTACCACTTGAGTCACAGCGCCACTTCTAGCTTTTTTTCTTTTTGCTTATATGGTGCTGAGGAATCGAACCCAGGGCCTCATGCATGCAAGGCAAACACTCTACCACTGAGCCGCCTTTCCACCCCTGGTACAAAATATTTTAACTGAGCAAAAAAGATTTGCTCAAAAGGTACTGTTGTAGCCTGTAAGACAGTTTAATGTCTTTGGTTGGTTTCTAATTTTTTTTTAAACCTTTACAGAGAGAAGATTATAAATGCCAGAGCCATTTAACTGATGGTTTGTTGTTGAATTCAGACACTTCCTTAAATACTTTTCTTGCACCAACGTCTTCACTGGGAAGAGCTCACAAAAAGTACCACATAAAGAGACCACATTCACATTTACTATGGCTATACCAATCACAGTGCTAGACTGTGATCTCTTGCTGTATGGTCGAGGTCACCGGACCTTGGACCGTTTTAAGCTAGATGATGTGAGTGATGAATACTTGATGTCCATGTATGGGTTTCCACGGCAGTTCATTTATTACTTGGTGGAGCTCCTGGGAGCAAGTCTTTCTCGACCTACTCAACGATCCAGGGCTATTAGCCCAGAGACACAGATCCTTGCAGCATTGGGCTTTTATACTACAGGTTCCTTCCAGACTCGGATGGGAGATGCTATTGGAATCAGTCAAGCCTCTATGAGTCGTTGTGTTGCCAATGTCACAGAAGCACTTGTGGAAAGGGCCTCACAGTTCATTCACTTTCCAGCTGATGAAGCTTCCATTCAGGCTCTGAAGGATGAATTCTATGGATTGGCAGGGATGCCAGGGGTGATAGGGGTGGTCGACTGTATCCATGTGGCAATCAAGGCACCAAATTCTGAAGATCTGTCCTATGTGAACCGCAAAGGTCTGCATTCTTTGAACTGCCTGCTGGTGTGTGACATCAGAGGAGCACTAATGACTGTGGAGACAAACTGGCCAGGCAGCCTCCAGGACTATGCTGTGCTGCAACAATCTTCTCTGAGTAGTCAATTTGAAGCTGGGATGCACAAAGATAGTTGGCTTCTTGGTAAGTTTGCAGGTGTTAATCTTATATTTGTAGCCATTGAAAAATTTTGTAATAGAGGTCGAGAGAGGTATGGCCCAGTAATGTAGTAAATTAGAGGCCCTGAGTTCGAACTCCACTACTTCCAAAAAAATACAAAACAAAATTATGTAACCATGAATGTAGAATGAAATATGAGACTCTATAGAACTGAATCTTAGTCCTTTCTTGTGAGACCTCAGGTGTTAAACTGAGCCTTTTTTTTGTTGTTGTGTCATTGTTATTACTGTTTTCTGGGCTGAGGATCCAATCTAAGGCCTTACTCATGACTGGCAAAGGCTCTACTACTGAGTATACTACCAGCCCTTGAGCTGGGAAAGCTGAGGCAGAAGAATGTCAAATTTGAGGCCTCAGCCTCAAAATTTGAGACCTCAGAGCAAGTTTGATGCTCTGTTAATTAGATGCTGTGTTATTTTTTTAAAAAAATTAAGGAATTAACTAAAATTTAAAAAGACTACCACTTCTGGGGGCTGGGAAGATGGCTCAGTGGTAGAGCGCTTGCCTTGCATGCCTGAGGCCCTGGGTTCGATTCCTCAGCACCACATAAGCAAAAAGAAAAAAGCCAGAAATGGCACTGTGGCTCAAGTGGTAGAGCACTAGCCTTGAGCTGAAGAGCTGAGGGACAGCGCAGAGGCCCAGAGTTCAGGCCCCATGACTGGACCCCCCCAAAAAAAAAAAAAGACTACCACTTCTAAGTGTATTTTATAGGCACATGTTCATAAATACACAAAACAAAATTATAAGAACTTGTAGTACAAAAACCATATGGACAACAAAAGCAACCCTATAAAAACAATGCCTGTAATTCAGCCAAATTAATTACCAGTACCAAACTGGTTAATTATAATACATCTGTGCAGTTATGCCATAATTTTTATCATCTGTAAAACGGTGAAAATAATACAGCAGTAATTACTTTTGTGAGAATTAAGTAATATGTATCAAAGATCACTATATAATATTGTGCAAACAAATATTGTTGCTATTGGTGATTGTCACTGTGTTATCTATATGAAAATGATGAAAGATAGTGCATTTATATTTCTCATTTAGGCATTCAGTTCAAAGAGCTGCCTGAAATTCACTGAAAAGCCTGGCACAGTGATCTGAATAGGACAGGAATCTAATATTAGGCTATGAAAACTTAGATGATAGTACAGCTATGAGGAATACTGCTAACAATGATGAAATCTTTGAGCCTGACAGCTTAGGCTTTTTATTTGTATTGTCTTTTTTTTTTTTTGCCAGTCCTGGGGCTTGAACCTAGGGTCTAGACACTTTTGCTCAAGACTAGCACTCTACCATTTGAGCTACTTCTGACCTTTTTTGTTTATGTGGTACTAAGGAATCAAACCACAGGCTTCATGCATGTTAGTGCTCTACCACTAAGCTACATTCCCAGCCCGTATTGTCTTTTAGTATTTTTTTTCTAGTCCTGGGACTTGAACTCAGGGCCTGGGTACTGTCCTTGGGCTTTTTTTTGGGGGGGCGGGGTCCGGTCATGGGGCCTGAACTCTGGGCCTGAGTGCTGTCCCTCAGCTCTTCAGCTCAAGGCTAGTGCTCTACCACTTGAGCCACAGTGCCACTTCCGGCTTTTTTCTTTTTTTGCTTATGTGGTGCTGAGGAATTGAACCCAGGGCCTTAGGCATGCAAGGCAAGCACTCTGCCACTGAGCCACCTTCCCAGCCCCCGTATTGTCTTTTAAAGTAAGCGTTTCTAATCAGGAGTCTGAGATCTGAGGATTGTGGTTCAAAGCCAGCCCAGGAACGAAAGGCTGTGAAAGTTATCCTCAATTAACCACCAGAACACTGGAAATGGTGCTATGGCTTAAAATGGTAGAGTGCTAGCCTTGAGCAAAGAGCTCATGGATAGCACCCTGGCCCTAAGTTCAAGCCCCACAACCAACAGAAAAATAACAAAGTAAGCCTTTCTGTGTGTGAGCAACAGGACAAGGTTATGTTGTATACGAAGGACATAAGATTCATTAAGATATGGGCATGGTGGCATGTGCTTATAGTCCTAGCCACTCAGTCAAGAGGATTACTTGAACACAAGAGAGAGAAGAAATGGAAGGAAGCAAAAAAGAAATAAAGTGAGCCTGCAAATTCTGTTTTCAAACAACTCACATGAAGAGGTGAAGGCAAAGTATGCACTTTGTAAGAGTCTTCTCAAACTGTTTTTTTTTCTCTTTTTTTGGGGGGGAGTCAGTCGTGGGGCTTGAACTTTGAGCTTGGGCACTGTCCCTCAGCTCTTCAGCTCAAGGCTAGTGCTCTGCCACTTGAGCCACAGCGCCACTTCCAGTTTT
>NW_012267341.1:1539029-1548441 GCF_000151885.1 Dipodomys ordii
CCTTGCATGCATGAGGCCCTGGGTTCGATTCCTCAGCACCACATAAGCAAAAAGAAAAAAGCCGGAAGTGGAGCTGTGGCTCATGTGGTAAAGTGCTAGCCTTGAGCTGAAGAGCTGAGGGACAGCGCCCAGGCCCAGAGTTCAGGCCCCACAACCGGACCCAAAAAAAAACCAAAAACGAGTTCTAGTTTGAGTGTGTGCCTATACTTCCAAGCTGTTTGGAAGTTGACTTGAGAGGATCACGTGAACCAGCAAATTTAACACCTGCCTGGGCCACATCCACCCCACAAACAAATAAAAATAAAGGTAAATACTAATATTAGTATTTTAATAAAAGTTAAACAGACACTGAATATTTTCTCTTTTTTTGAATATTTTTAATAAGTTTATTTCTCTTTATAAAGAATTGTCTCAGCAAGGCAAAATTTACTTCTGCAAAAGGGTAGGCCAGGGGCTGGGAAGGTGGCTCAGTGGTAGAGTGCTTGACTTGCATGCATGAAGTCCTGGGTTCAATTCCTCAGCACCACATAAGCAGAAAAAGCTGGAAGTGGCGCTGTGGTTCCAGTGGTAGAGTGCTAGCCTTGAGCTGAAGAGCTGGGGGACAGTGCCCAGGCCCCACCACTGGTTAAAAAAAAAGAAGAAAGAAAGAAAAGAAAAAACAGAAGAGTAGGCCATCAGCTAAAAATCTGGCATGCGGGCTGGAAAGGTGGCTCAGTGGTAGAGTGCTTGCATTGCATGCATGAGGTCCTGATTCTATTCCTCAGTACCACATAAAGCAGAAAAGGCCAGACGTGGCCTTGTGGCTCAAGTGGTAGAATGCTAGCCTTGAGCTGAAGAGCTGAGGGACAGTGCCCAGGCAAGCTAGCACACTTAACTGGCAGTCTGCCCTAGTATTTATCCCTCACACAGCAAGCCCTGCCCCTTTGCTCAGATTGGTTGAGCTCAGGCTCACAATCTGCTGGAGACTGGCTAGCCTGAATAGGGTAAAAGTATTTATGTAAGGTGATTTTTGAAAGAAGATTAGCAGTTCACAAGTAATCTCAAAATATACCCACACCCTCTTTTTTTTCTTGCACTGTCTAGCATGTGTCATAATTCCATCTTGACAAGAAACCAGTTTAAGACAAAACCTTACATTTTATAAATCCTTTTTTTTTTTTTTGGGTCCAGTTGTAGGACCTGAACTCTGGGCCTGGGCCTCAGCTCTTCAGCTCAAGGCTAGTGCTCTACCACTTGAGCCACAGCACCACTTCCGGTTTTTTTCTTTTTGCTTATGTGGTGCTGAGGAATTGTACCCAGGGTCTCAGGCATGCAAGGCAAGCACTCTACCACTGAGCTATCTTTCCAGCCCCTATAAATTCTTTCTTATCCCAAGGCATTTCCTCTTTTCCTCAACAAGAGACAAAGGACCAGGCCAAAGCAGGAATTTTTAAGCAATACACTTTGATGGAAAAACAGTTTTTCTCTCTGTCATTTTTCTTTTTGAGATGGAGTCTTGTCCTTTTGTCCAGACCCCTTGAGTTTGTGATCCTACTGCTTCAACTTCCCCAATCAGCAGGATTTATGTGCATATCATACTTAGCTTTTTTAGTACTTTAAAAGAAGTTTTAAATTTTATTATTAAATAGTTGTACAAAGAGGTTGTGTTAGCCTGACATACTCCTTTCCCCACATTGGCTGACAAGGGGTCCCTTTGGAGCAGGTAGTTGATGATCAGCTCCTTCCCTCTTACCTTGAAGTAACATTCCATTTAGTCTGCCATGAATGGTAACAGCAGACCCCCTTATCTCCTATTCAGGCAGCTGCCGTAAATCTTAGCCCACCATAATGAATTCCTCTGCTCCCAAGTCCCACGTGAATTCCCTCCTTAACTCCTATAGATTATATACATGTATGTATATATGAATATATATATGTGTGTATACACACACACACACACATACACATACCCTAAACAAAGATAGGAGCCATTTCTCCCACTCCATGAGAGAAGTGCCCTTGCTGGCAATAAACTCCTTCTGCTGGATGTGACTGTGTCAGTGTGGTCTTCCGGGATGGGTGCTTTCAGGTTGTAATTGCTTTTAGTACTTTTAAAAAACAGATTATGGTTTAGCAATTCATTTTTTTTTTGTCAGTGCTAGGGTTTGAACTCAGGGCCTGGGCACTGTTCCTGAGCATCTTTTGCTCAAGGCTAGCGCTCTACCACTTGAGCCACAGTGCCACTTCCCACTTTTTCTACTTATGTGGTGCTGAGGAATCGAACCCAGGGCCTCATGCAGGTGAGGTAAACACTCTATCACTAAACCATCTTCCCAGCCCTAATTCTTCCTTTTATAAGGCCTTTAACGTCATGTGAGGGGCTGATTTTCTTTTCCTTCACAACTTAAGACCCCCAGATTTAGTTGGAATTACAGCTTTAATAGTTTATTTTTGTTTGTAGTGTTTGGGAAATCTAGAGTTAAGGGCATGCTAACTAAGCAGCCTACCACAAAGCTATACTTTGAGCTCTGTAAAATAGCTTTTTGCATCATTTATAGGCCATAGTTGAAAATAAAGGGTATGTATGGATGTAGATTCATGGTAAAATATATGCTTAGTATGTAGGAGATCATAAGGTTCAACCCTCAGCCTCTCCACAAAAAGAAAATCAATTGTAGGCATGGCTCAAGTGGTAGAATGCCAAGCATGAGTATGCAAGCTGATCAAGATCAGGAGGCCTTGAGTTTAAGCATTAGGATCAGCACATTAAAGTTAGAAAAGGGGAAAGAGGAAATAAAATCAATAAAAACAGATAACTTTTTATATTTTTCTGATCTTCTCTACAGAAAAGGAGAGGTAACCATTGCAACAGTTGACAGATGTTTACTAAGCCATACCAGGCCAATAAGAAAGCTAGGAAAGTGTGGTCATGCAAGTTGACAAAAAAAGGAAATTGACACCCCTCATTTTAGACTCCTTGTGCTTTAAATAGGAAAACTAATTGGAGGATTTCAAATTAGTATAGTGTTTCACAAATGTTTCTTTTTTTTTGGGGGGGGGGAGTCCAGTCATGGGGCCTGAACTCTGGGCCTGGGCGCTGTCCCTCAGCTCTTCAGCTCAAGGCTAGCGCTCTACCACTTGAGCCACAGTGCCACTTCCGCATTTTTCTTTTTGCTTATGTGGTGCTGAGGAATCGAACCCAGGGCCTCAGGCATGTAAGGCAAGCCCTCTACCACTGAGCCACCTTCCCAGCCCCTCACAAATGTTTCTTATGGCCTTTTTTTTTCTTTTTCACCAGTCCTGGGTCTTGAACTCAGAGCCTGAGCACTGTTCCTGAGCTTCTTTTGTTCAAGGCTAGCACTCTACCACTTGAGTCACAGCACCACTTCCAGCTTTGTTTTTGTGGAACTGAGGAATGGAACTCGGGGCTTCATGCTTGCTAGGCAAACACTTTACCACAATCCATATTCCCAGCCCTATTTCACAGTTGTTCTTTTTGGGTTCAGTTGTGGGGCCTGAACTCTGGGCCTGGGCGCTGTCCCTCAGCTTTTCAGCTCAAGGCTAGCACTCTACCACTTGAGCCACAGCACCACTTCCGGCTTTTTTTTTAATGCTTACGTGGTGCTGAGGAATCAAACCCAGGGCCTCATGCATGTAAAGCAAGCGCTCTACCACTGAGCCACCTTCCCAGCCCTCAGTTTTTTGGGTTTTTTTGCTGAAAAGATTCGTCTGGGATCTGGGTGTGGTGGCTCGAGCCTGAAATCCTGGCTATAGGCCTGTGATCCTAACTACTCAGGTGGCTGAGATCTGAGAATTGCGGTTCCAAACCAGCCTAGGCCAGAAAGTCTGTGAGATTCTTATCTCTGATAAACCACTCAGAGAAATGGAAGTGTGCTGTGGCTCAAGTAGTAGAGCACTAGCCTTGAGCTGAAGAGCTGAGGGATAGCACCCAAGCCCAGAATTCAAGCCCACAACCAACCAAAAAAAAAAAGAATCATGGGGGTTGGGAATGTGGCTCAGTGGTAGAGTGCTTGTGTAGCATGCACAAAGCCCTGGGTTCAATTCCTTAGCACCACATAAACAGAAAAGGCCAGAAGTGGTGCTGTGACTCAAGTGGTAGAGTATTAGTGTTGAGCAAAAAGAAGCTGAGAGAAAGTGCTCAGGCCCTCAGTTCAAGCCCTAGGACTGGCAAAAATAGATAGATAATAATCATCATCTGTACTGAGGATGTAACTATTTTGATTTCTAGCACTACAGAAAAAAAAAAAAAAAAGATCAGCTGGCTGCCGGTAGCTCACGCCTGTAATCCTAGCTACTCAGGAGGCTGAGATCTGAGGATCACGGTTCAAAGCAAGCCTAGGCAGGAAAGTTCATGAGATTCTTATCTCCAATAAACCATTAGAAAAAGAAACAGAAGTGGCACTGTGGCTCAAGTGGTAGAGCGCTTGCCTTGAGCTGAAGAGCTGAGGGACAGTGCCCAAGCCCAGAGTTCAAGCCCCACGACAGACCAAAAAAAAAAAAAAAATCTAAAACACCTAAGAGATTTATTTAAAATGGTACTAAACCCTACTTCAAGCCTCAGGAATGCGAATTTTAAAGGAAAGAATGTAGACATCCATTGTTAATAAATGTCTTAAATGATTTGAAATCACTAGTCTCTAGAGGATGGGTATACTATAGGATAATTAGAGGAAGATTGGCAGAATTATGAGGAATGACAAGCTGTTAGATGTTTTAGTGAGAGAGACATTAGATAGCGATTATATCATAATGCTATCAGAGTTGTTTAATATATCTAGAGTTCTCAAATGTTGAGCTAGCTTTGATCTCCCTTTGTTTCTGTAATATGTTGTAAACTAGTGTTATCACTTCCTGTCCTCCTCCTGATCTATCCTTTCAGGGTGCGTACCTAAATTTCTCTCCTCTAAAAATGCCTGTTTCTTCAGACAATTTAGCCTGAGTTCTTATTTCTTCAGCTTCTGGCCTAGTCCTGTTAAGCAGCTTTGGGCAAGATCTGTCAGAATGTCTTGTGGATGACTGATCACATAAGCAGTAAATTTAATCTGTTTAGCAGTTCTGATCCTTATCCCCTCCTGAGTGTCTGTTTTCCAGTGGTGTTTGGATTATAAGCAGTTAATGACTATGGAACATTTTGTAAAAGGTCTACACTAAGTCACTTGTACCATATATCTCTCCATATTAAGGCTCAAATTTAGAGAAATTTAACAGACATCACTTAGCACCTCTGTTCTATACATTCATTCTAGGCAATTGTCTTTATTTCCTTTTATATCATTAACTCTTATTTTAATGATTCTGACATTGACTCACATTATCAAAGGTGGGTTTTGATCTTCTCATTTGTAAAAATACGTTCAGTGTGTCACATGAAAGAGTTGGGTTTGGGGGCTGGGAAGGTGGCTCAGTGGTAGAACGCTTGCCTTGCATGCATGAGGCCCTGGGTTCGATTCCTCAGCATCACATAAACAAAAAGAAAAAAGCCAGAAGTGGCACTATGGCTCAAGTGGTAGAGCACTAGCTTTGAGCTGAAGAGCTGAGGGACAGTGCCCAGGCACAGAGTTCAGGCCCCACGACCAAACCCCCCCCAAAAAAAGAAAGAGTTGGGTTTGGATAAGAACAGTATCAAGGATGATAATAGTGACAACAAATTATATATTGTATATATTTTTATTTTTTTGCTGATGATTCATTTACTAATGTTACTGATGTTAAAATAAAATATAATTACAGGGCTAGGAATATGGCTTAGTGATAGAGTGCTTGCCTAGCATGCATGAAGCCCTGGGTTCCATTCCTCAGTACCACATAAACAGAAAAAGCTGGAGAGTGCTAGCCTTGAGCAAAAAAACAGTGCCCAGGCCCTGATTTCAAGCCCCTGGGCTGGCAAAAAAAAAAAAAAAAACAACAAAAACATAGATTTTTTTTTTTTTTGGCCAGTCCTGGGTCTTGAACTCAGGGCCTGGGCATTGTCCTGAGCTTCTTTTGTTCCAGGCTAGTGCTCTACAACTTGAGCCACAACATCATTTCTGGTTATTCTGTTTATGTGGTACTGAGGAATTGAACCCAGGGCTTCATCCATGCTAGGAAAGCACTCTTACCACTAAGCCATATTCCCAGCCCGGATTTTAGTATTTATTTATTTTTGTCAGTTGTGGGGCTTGAACTCTGGGCCTGGGGGCTGTCCCTCAGCTCTTCAGCTCAAGGCTAATGCTCTACCTCTTGAGCCACAGGGCCACTTCTGGCTTTTTCTGCTTAAGTGGTGCTAAGGAATCAAAACCAGGGCCTCATGCATGCGAGGCAAGCACTCTACCACTGAGCCACATTTCCAGGCCCTTATTTATTTTTTTAAAGACAAGTTTTACTTTGTCACCCACGCTGATCTTGAACTTGCAGTCATCCTGTCTTGGCTGCCCCATTGCTGCCCCACTTACCACCACAAACCTTAAGAGATAATTTAGAAAGTGCCTAGCACAATACCCTACTATATTAGGTGTTCAATGAATCATAAATATTATTTTTATTATTTACATCAGTTTCTTAGCTTTAGTATTTAGTAAGAGCAAATTTAATTAAAAGAGGTAAAATTAAAATGGCAAAATTTAGCTAAAGATAAAATTAGAAAAATTTATGAGAATTGTTAGTTATTATTTGGGGTTAATCCAGTCTTAGATATGAAATCTCCTGGTTGGGGAGGGGGAAGGGATGGGAAGGGGAAACAAAGGAGGAGGCAACAATGCTTTATAAGAAATGTACTCATTACCTTGCCCCTGTAATTGTAACCCCTCTGTACAGTTTTTTCACAATAAAATAACAACAACAACAAAGAGAAATGTAAGCTCCTAGAAGTGGGGGAATGGAGAAAGAGCAACAAAGGCAATAAAGGGTATTATTCTGGTGTGAGAGAGAGGAGGAGGGGGAGAGAGTGAGCAAGAGGGAGTGAGGCGAAAGGGAAGGAAATGTAAGCTGCTAAAAGAAAGGACTTGATGGTAGATCAGCATCATAGCGATTATGTCTAATGCTATTCCAGGTCAATGATATTCAATCTTAAATTGTAAGAGGTTGTACCTCTGTGAGACACTTACTTCATCTGCCCAACATAGTGAGTAAGTACAATTACACATTATAGAAACATTGTGCTATTGTGTTAGGACATTGTATCCCAGTTTCCTTTGTTTTGGGTTTTGTTTGTTTGTTTGTTTGTTGGTCATGGGACTTGAACTCTGGACTTGGCCCCTGTTCCTGAACTCTTCAGCTCAAGGCTAGTGCTCTATCGCTTGAGCCACAGTGCCACTTCCAGCATTTTTCTTTTTGCTTATGTGGTGCTGAGGAATCGAACCCAGGCCTCATGCATGCAAGGCAAGCGCTCTACTACTGAGCCACCTTCCCAGCCTGGGCCATGAAACTCTTATCTCCAATAAACCACCAGAAAAACAGAAGTGGCACTATTGCTCAAGTGGTAGAGCTCTAGCTTTGAGATAAAGAGCTGAGGGACAGCACCCAGGCCCAGAGTTCAAGTCCCAGGACCAAAGAGAGAGGGAGAGAGAGAGAAAAAGAGAAAGAAAGGAAGAAAGAGAGAAAAGAAATGTCTTGCTGGGCACTAGGCGCTGGTGGGTCCTGCCCAGGAGTCTGGGATCTGAAGATCCCACTCTTATCTCCAAGTAACCACCAGAAAGTCTGAAGTAGATCTGTGGCTTAAAGTGGTAGAGTGCTACCCTTGGGCTCAGGGACAGTGTACAGGACCCGAGTTCAAAACCCACAACTTAAAAAGAGGAATGCTTTATATGTATTATTTTAACTGAGTTCTAATTTCATTTCCTTCTTATTATTACTTTTTGTAATACAAAGATACTCATGTTCTCTTTAACAAAGTTAGATTCTATCAGTCCCTTCCCTACAAAAGCATGGTCCTACAGCAAATTATTATTGTCCCATGAAATACTCTCAAATCCGTACATAATGCTTATAGAACTGAAAGTTTAATGTATGTAAAGCTAGAAATAGAGATTTTGTAGATTTATATGTTACTTGATAATTTTCATTAAGCCATTCATTTATTTCAAAATGGAGGCTTGATCTCATGGCCTTACCCTTACTCATCTTGCTTGCTCTGTTGGCACTGTACCACTTGAGTGAAGTCTACCAGCCTTTTTTGTCTTTGAGCCAGGAGCCAGTAGCTCACCCCTGTAATCCTAGCTACTTAGAAGGCTGAGATCTGAGGATCATGGTTCAAAGCCCGCCCAAGCAGGAAAGTCCATGAGACTCTTATCTCCAATAAACCACCAGAAAACCAGAAGTGGCACTGTGGCTCTAGTGGTAGAGCGCTCACCTTGAGCTAAAGAGCTGAAGGACAAGCATCCAGGCCCAGAGTTCAAGGCCCATGACCGACAAAAAAAAAAAGAGAGAGAGAAAGAAAGAAAGAAATGTCTTCGAGGCCTGGGAATGTGGCCCAGTACTTGGTTTAGCATGCCCTGGGTTCAATTCCTCAGTACCACATATACAGAAAAAGCTGGAAGGGGCGCTGCGGCTCAAGTGCTAGTCTTGAGCTGAAAAACTCAGGGACAGCACCCAGGCTCAGAGTTCAAGCTCCATGGCTAGCCAAAAAAAGAATAAGAAAAAGAAAAAATAAATGTGTTTGAATTTGGCAAAGGAGCTAGAGTTGTAATTCAGAGATAGAGTGGGTACTTAGCATCCATAAAAGCACGAGTTTGCATTCTAGCATTACCAAAAGACAGCAATAGCCAAAAGAAAAAAAGATTAAGAATTGCCTCTGCCTTCTAACATTCTTTTAGATTTAGTTATCAGCTTCTTTCTCTCTTTCCCACCCTCCCTCTCCCTCTTATCAGTCCTGGAGTTGGAACTTGGGAACTTGTACTTGCTAGGCAGTGGTCTAACTTGAACATTCCCACAGTTCTGTTGGGCTTAGCAGTAAGAGCACTTGTCTAGCAAGTGCGAGGCTATGAGTTCAACTCCCAGTTCTGCCAGAAATAAAGCTATGTTTCAGCTGGATGCCGGTGGCTCACACCTATGATCCTAGCTACTCAGGAGTCTGAGATCTGAGGATAGCAGTTTGAAGCCAGCCCAGGCTGGAAAAAGTCCATGAGACTCATATACCTAATTAACCACCAGAAAACCAGAAGTGGAGCTGTGGCTGAAGGTGTTAAAAAAAAAAAAGCTCAAGGACAGTGCCCAGCCCTGAGTTCAAGCCCCACAACTGAAAAAAAAAAATGTTCTATGCCCATGACATAGCCATGCTTCTCTATTACCATTTGTACCACTTCCCTCTTGTTTTTTTTGATACGCTTTGGTCCCAGAAGCTGTTGTGTTTTCTTTTTTTTTTTTTTGTCGGTCGTGGGGCTTGAACTCTGGGCCTGAGTGCTGTCCCTCAGTTCTTCAGCTCAAGGCGAGCGCTCTA
>NW_012267341.1:1548491-1557404 GCF_000151885.1 Dipodomys ordii
CCCTCAGTTCTTCAGCTCAAGGCGAGCGCTCTACCACTTGAGCTACAGCGCCACTTCCGGTTTTCTGGTGGTTTATTGGAGATAGGAGTCTCACAGTCTTTCCTGCCCGGGCTGGCTTTGAACCATGATCCTCAGATCTCAGCCTCCTGAGTAGCTAGGATTACAGGTGTGAGCCACCAGCGCCCGGCAGCTGTTGTGTTTTCATGTCAATTCTCAGTGTGTTTCTGAGCTTTACTTCTTGTTTGTAATGCATTTATAATCATGTATGATTTCTTTGGGCTTTCCATACAGGTGATAGCTCTTTCTTCCTCCGCACCTGGCTCATGACCCCACTTCACATTCCTGAAACTCCTGTGGAATATCGCTATAATAGGGCTCATTCTGCAACTCACAGTGTGATTGAGAAGACTTTCCGAGCCCTCTGTTCCCGTTTCCGCTGCCTGGATGGATCCAAGGGGGCACTCCAGTATTCACCAGAGAAGTCCAGCCACATCATCTTGGCTTGTTGTGTCCTCCACAACATCTCCTTGGAGCATGGGATGGATGTTTGGTCCTCTCCAGTGTCAGGACCCGTTGAACAGCCCCCTGAGGAAGACTATGAGCACATGGAGTCTCTGGACTTAGAGGCTGACCGCATCCGTCAGGAGCTGATGCTTGCTCATTTTAGCTAATGTGAAATGTGGGGAGGAGAGAGACTTTCTGGAAGAAATTGTGACAGCCTTTCTCCCTCCTCACCACACTTGACACAGTTCTATCATCCAGCATTATTGAATGTACATACTTGTCATGAATTGATACTTAATCTGTGTTCTAGAAGAGTTGATGCTGTGCCAGAATTATCTTGGTTCATTTGCAAATTTGTCAACTAAATCAAAGCAAAGACAGGGGCTCCCTGTTATCTGACAAACTTCAGGTTGTGTATGCATTACTCATTTGTGAGCTCACAGGCTGCAAGTTTTTATTGTGCTTCTAAAGACTTAGTGAAGGAGGAAGCAGCACAGAGCCAAAATACTTTTTTTAGTTTCAGTTATCCAGAGATTTCTAATGAAAACAATATTTGTTTGTCCCAAATGACTTTTAGTTTTTGTATTTTGCTGCCTTTATATGGGCAAATGTGAAGAGGGAGTTTATTTGGGAAGTGGTCTTCTAAAATAAATGAGAACAGAATTCAAATATAGATAAAATAGCAATAGTACACTTACAAGACTAACAACCATGCCAGTTTGATAGGCAAAGGAGATTGATGCAGCTTTAAAGAGGTCAGATTTAACTAAATCATGCTATTGGCATTTCAACTCAGGACTTTGCCACTTGCCACCATACCTACAAGCCTTACTTTTTGCTGGTTGTTTTAGAGGAGTTGAGAAAATTTTTCTTTCTAGGCTAGCATAGAGCCAAAAGGACCACATTTCTTTCTTTCTTCTTTTGTTTGTTCTGGGGCTTGAACTCTGGGCCTGGGTGCTGTCCTTGAGCTCTTCAGCTCGAGACATGATCTATCACTTGAGCCACAACACCATTTCTGATTTTCTGCTGATTAATTGGAGATAAGAGTCTCCTGAAGCCAGGTGCCGGTAGCTCTCACCTGTAATCCTACGAGGAGGCTAAGATTTGAGGATCACAGTTCATAGCCAGCTTGGGCAGGAAAAGTCTGTGAGACTCTTATCTCCAATAAACTACTCAAAAAACCGGAAGTGGTGCTGTGGCTCAAGTGGTAGAGCTCTTGCCTTGAGCTGAAGAGCTGAGGGACAGCGCCAAGGACCAGAGTTCAAGCCCTCTGACCAACCATAAAAAAAAAAAAAGAGTCTCATAGACTTTCCTGCCCGGGCTCAGTTTGAATCATGATCCTCTGATCTCAGCCTCTTGAGTAGCTAGGGTTATAGGCATGAGCTACTCGTGCTCAGTCAGTGGTCATTTCTGTTTTGAAATTCTTTTTTTTTTTTTTTGTTGGGTCCGGTCATGGGGCCTGAACTCTGGGCCTGGGCACTGTCCCTCAGCTCTTTAGCTCAAGGCTAGTGCTCTACCACTTGAGCCACAGCGCCACTCCCGGCTTTTTTTTTCTTTTTGCTTATGTGGTGCTGAGGAATCAAACCCAGGGCCTTGAGCATGCAAGGCAAGCGCTCTACCACTGAGCCACCTTCCCCGCCCCTGTTTTGAAATTCTTTCTATAGAATTTTGAGAATAGCATTAGAAAGTATTCAGAAGGAGAGGTAAAAGGAATATATTTGGATGGAGATTCTAGAATTACATATGCAATGTGAAAGAACTTCCTAGGAAATAAATAATCCCTTAACAAGTCTTATTCTAAAATTATTCTGATCTAAAAATAACCAGATTGGAATAATAAAAGTGTGAATCGAGTTCACACATTAGTGCCTTTGCAGGGACAAAAAAGGTGATTTTTCTGAGGATTGTCTTGTTCCCAGTTTCTCAGCCACTCACCATGTGATACCTCTGCATTGTCCTCTTGGATCTTTTCCTACATATATTTTGCAGTGCCAGTCTGGTGATTCTCACCAGTAATACACAGCTGATAATAGAACTGTAGGAATAAATTGGATGTGACTCATCCTCAATATTAAAAACAATTATGAATAATTATGGATAATGTTTATTTCCACTGTGAATGCTGTTTTTCATCACTCCCTTACTCTGTACGAAGAGTTTGGTCCATTGGGCAGGAGGTTATACTTCATATGGAAATGCCATTGAGTTGTGAGTAGACAATAGGAACAAGGGTATCCTGCTACATTATTTTTCTTGGTATAAATGTTTTTTTCTCTTTTTGTGATGCAGAGAATAAAACTAGGGTTCTAGCACATACTATGTAGTATTCTACCACTGAGCAATACCTCAACTTGTGTACCAAACTTGCTTTTGTCTCTTTCATGAGGCATATAGCCAGGCTGACCTGAGACTCATGATCTGCCTCAACGTCCTGGATGCTGAGATTATAGACAATGTACTATGATATTCAACTCAGACTTTCTTTTCCTTTATTTTTATTTTTGGGAGGCCGGGGGTTGAACTCAGGGCTTTGTGCTTGTTATGCTGGAATTCAACTTTTCTTTTTTTTGCCAGTCCTGGGCTTGAACTCGGCCTGGGCACTGTCCCTCAGCTCTTCAGCTCAAGGCAGGCACTCTACTACTTGAGCCACTGTGCCACTTCCAGCTTTTTCTGCTTATGTGGTGCTGAGGAATCGAACCCAGGGCCTTATGCATGCAAGGCAAGCACTCTACCGCTGAGCCACCTTCCCAGCCCTGGAATTCAACTTCTTGAGCTATGCCTCCAGTATTTTTTTCCTCTCCCATTATTGTTTTTCCTAGCCCTCAGCTTCTCCCTTCTTGTTATGTTCAAGACAGGATATCTCTGGGCCAACCTAGACCATGAACTTTATATTTATGCTTCTGGAATGACAAGTGCAGCTTTTCTGTTGAGGAGAGGTCTTACGAACTTTTCATTCTTGCTGGCCTTCAACTATGGTCTTCCTGATTTCTATTTCCCTAGTAACTATGGTTACAGGCATTAATTAAGCCATAGGTACCTTACTTTATCCCCTACCTCTTTCTCGGTGTCAATACTGATAGGGCTTGAACTTGGCCTTACACTTTCACTTGTTTTTGTTTCCACTCAAAGATGGCACCCTACCACTTAAGCCAAACCTCCATAATTCTCTCACAGACTTTTCTGCCCTGGCTTGTTTTGAACCTTGATCCTCAGATCTCAGCCTCTGGAGTAGTTGGGTTTACAGGTTTAAGCTACTTGGGCCAGGGAAAGATACTCAATGAGGTGCTGATGAAGAGATATAAGTGGTGAGTATGAAGTAAAATAGAAACTAGAGCCGGGCACTGGTGGCTTAGGCCTGTAATCCTAGCTACTCAGGAAGCTGAGATCTGAGGATCATGTTCAAAGCCAGCCCAGGGCAGGAAAATCTGTGAGACTCTTATCTCCAATAAACCACCAGAAGCAGCACTGTGGCTCAAGTGGTAGAGTGCAGGCCTTTAGCTATAGAGCTGAGGGACAGCGCCCAAGCCCAGAGTTCAAGCCCCATAACCTACAAAAAACAAAAAAATGAAAAAAGAAACTAGATAGATAATAGACCGTGATCTGTGGAATTGAGGGTTGAGCCAAGTACCTTGTATATTCTAAGCATATGCTCTATCCCTGAGCTATCCCTACCTTAAGCATTCTGAAAACACTGGAGAGATTATGAGGAATACAAGAAAATAAGAAATTGAAAGATCTTACCATTGTGTGTGCACATGTCCTCAGGCCCCATTTCGCTCTCTGCAGCCCACCAATAATTTATAAATTGTGGGCATGAGAGAAAACAGACTCAAGATTAACATGTCCCAATTCTTTTTAGAGAATCAACATCCTCCAATTCCTTGTTTAGTCTTTCCAAATTCTTTCCTCATGATTGACAGTGGAAAGATCCATTCTTAGAGTGACCAACTGTCCTGGTTTGCCTAGGGTTGTCACAATTTCAGCACTATAAATCCTGTGTCCTAGAAAACCCCTCTGTCCCAAGAAAGCTGGGATAATTGATTATCCTGCTTCAGGGGAATCATACTTCCTCCTCCTGCTCCTCCTCCTCCCTCCCTCCCTCCCTTTCTTCCTCCCTCCCCTCCTCCTCTTCCCCCATCTCCTCCTCCTCCCTCTTTTGCTTGTGACTGTCTTGGGCTTGAACTCAGGGCCTGTGCTGTCCCTAAGCTTTTTAGTTCAAGACTAGAATTCTACCACTTGAGCCGCAGCTCCACTTCTGGCTTTTTGGTGGTTAATTAGAGACAAGTCTTACAAACTTTCCTGCCCAGACTGGCTTTGACTTGGGATCCTCAATCTCAGCCTCTGGGGTAGCTAGTGGAGTGGACCCTGAGACCCTGAGATGGAGCCCAAGCTTGTATGATTCCATTTTGAGCTTTGCCTTTGTTTTAGGGTTTTTAGGCTTGATGGGCCTAGTTCCCAGAATTTAAAAAAAAAAAAGCATCTGGTCCCCCTCCCCTTAACAATGTAACAATGTAACCCACCCTTAATTGTTGAGTTAAAGATTGACCCATAAAAACAGATAGGTTAGGGCTAGGAAGGTGGCTCAGTGGTAGAGTGCTTGCCTTGCATGCATGAGGCCCTGGGTTCGATTCCTCAGCACCACATAAGCAAAAAGAAAAAGGCCGGAAGTGGCGCTGCGGCTCTAGTGGTAGAGCGCTAGCCTTGAGCTGAAGAGCTGAGGGACAGTGCCCAGGCCCAGAGTTCAGGCCCCATGACCAGACCCAAAAAAAAAACAAAACGAGATAGGTTGTAATCAGGTGATACCACTAGTTTACAGTAAACCCAGCCTTTTGTACAAGCTTATGGTAAACTCCACCTTTTGCCCACCAAAAGGTAGATTTTTTAAACCAAGGTGATAGGCTGGTTTAAACAGCCATTAAAAACTGTAACCTCGAGCCGGGCGCTGGTGGCTCACGCCTGTAATCCTAGCTACTCAGGAGGCTGAGATCTGAGGATCGAGGTTCAAAGCCAGCCCGGGCAGGAAAGACCATGAGACTCCTATCTCCAATAAACCACCAGAAAACCGGAAGTGGCGCTGTAGCTCAAGTGGTAGAGCGCTCGCCTTGAGCTGAAGAGCTGAGGGACAGCGCCCAGGCCCAGAGTTCAGGCCCCACGACCGACCAAAAAAAAAAAAAAACTGTAACCTCATTGGCCACCTGTGTGTGGTCTGGTATGACTGTACAATCCTTTGTGTGTGTTACGATCCCATAGGTCACCTGCACACACGTGACCAGGTTTGACCTTCTGGATTTTGCCTTTAAAAAACAAAGAATGGGGGATGCTCACCGCTCCGGGTCGTCATATCAGCTCCTGAGCCTGTGCTGTGCCCCTGACCAGTCAGTATAACAACCTTCTCAATAATGTTGCTTCTTTCTTAACAACTTTGTTGTGGTGGGTCTGTCACTCAGGACAACTAGGTGGGCTTGCCTGCTTGAGTAGGGGTTCTCCTACTACACTAGGATTACAGGTGTGAGCCACTAGCACCCAGCTTAAATCCAGTGTTAAAGATTTCACTAGGAGCTGGGAAGGTGGCTCAGTGGTAGAGCGCTTGCCTTGCATCCTCAGCACCACATAAGCAAAAAGAAAAAAGCTGGAAGTGGTGCTGTGGCTCAAGTGGTCGAGCACTAGCCTTGAGCTGAAGAGCTGAGGGACAGCGCCCAGGCCCAGAGGTCAGGCCCCACAATCGGACCCAAACAAAAAAAAAAGAAAAGAAAAAAGAATTCACTAAAGGAAATTGATCTGCAGAGATGCAGCTCTGATGGTAGAATAATCCTCTCTCCCCTTTGTTTTCTGGTGCTGTGGATCAAACCAAGCAAGTGCTTTATCCCAGCCCATAAGCCACCTTTTCTAAGTCTAGCCCAATTTCTGTTATCTGTTTTTAGATGACAATTTTAGATCTAAGTTTTTTTTTCTTTTTGAAAAGCACTGACATTTTCTTTTTTGGGTCCAGTTGTGGGGCCTGAACTCTGGACCTGGGCACTGTCCCTCAGCTCTTCAGCTCAAGACTAGTGCTCTACCACTTGAGCCACAATGCCACTTCCGGCTTTTTTTTCTGCTTATGTGGTGCTGAGGAATTGAACCCAGGGCCTCATGCATGCAAGGCAAGCGCTCTACCACTGGGCCACCTTCCCACCCCCTGACATTTTCTTATAGCTTTATGTCTAGCTTTTTTTTTTTCCTTTTAGGTTTCAAAATGTTGTATAATTTAAACCAAATTTGAATGGAGGCTAACAATCTGGATCTTGTGCTTCACAAACTGTCCTAAAAAAGAAGGAGATGGCCTTAAGGAAATCCAGGAATGTGGGAACCTGCTTATTTGGTTGTTATCTATTATCTTTTTGTCCCTGATTTTTAGAAAGTTCATGGTCTACCCAGAATAAAGACTAATTCCCAGCTTCTCTTGCAATTAGGTGTGGCTATTTTACAAAATTCTAGCCACTAGAATACAAGTCTTGTGCTATGTCCTTATGAATAGGAGATATACCTTTTTTTGGAGCTTTGCCTGGTTACACTATGGACTTGATAGCTGGGTCTTCAGCAGCCATCTTGGATCTATAGTGAAAGTCACTTTTCAAAGATAACAAAGCAGGGCTTGGTGCCCAAGGCTCATGTCTGTAATTTTAGCTACTCAGGAGGCTGAGACCTGAGGATTAAGGTTCAAAGCCAGCGCGGGCAGGAAAATTCATGAAATTCTTGTCTCCAATTAACCCCCAGAAAACCAGAAGTGGCACTGTGGCTCAAGTGGTAGAGCACTTGCCTTTAGCTGAAGAGCTCAGGGACAGTGCCCAGTCAAAAGTTCAAACCCCACAACCAACTAACTAAATAAATAACAAAGCATAAGACCAAGGAAACTTGGCTTGGCACAACCACTCCTAACTATAGGCTGCATGTCTCTGGATTTCTTCTCTGTGAAAGACAAATGAACCTGCATCTTTTTTCAGATAATTTTTTTCTGTGTATGTGCTGAGATGGGAGCTTGAACTCAGGGCCTTGTGCTCTCATTTGGCTTTTTACTCAAGGCTGTCACTCCACCACCTGAACCATACTTCCGCTTCTAGTTAACAGGAGAGAGTGTCTTACTCACTTCCTTTCTATCTTCCTCCCTTTCCTCCTTCTCCCTCCCTCCCTCCCTCCCTTCCTTCCTTTCTACCTTCCTTCCTTCTTTCCATCCTTTGGCATGGGGCCAAAGAACTCAGGTCCTGTCCCTGTTTTCAAGGGTAGTGCTATAACACAGCTCTACTTTCTGGTTTTCTGGTGGTTAATTGGAGATAAAGAATCTCACAAACTTTATGACCCAGGTTGGTTTCTAACTATGATCCTCAGATCTCAGCCTTTCAGTAGAAAGGACTAAAAGGATGAACCACTAGTACCTACTTTCTCACAGACTTTTCTTCTACATGTTAGCTTTGAACCATGAGCTTCAGATCTCAGTTCCTGAGTAGTTAGGATTATAGGCATAAGCCACAAGTGTCTAGCTTCAGAGATTTTTGTTTGCTTATGTGCATTAAAACTCATAAAAACAAGCCAGGCGCTGGTGGCTCACGCCTGTAATCCCTGTAATCCTAGCTACTCAGGAGGCTGAGATCTGAGGATCATGGTTCAAAGCCAGCCCAGGCAGGAAAGACTGTGAGACTCCTATCTCCAATAAACACCAGAAAACCGGAAGTGGCGCTGTAGCTCAAGTGGTAGAGCGCTGGCCTTGAGCTGAAGAACTGAGGGACAGCACTCAGGCCCAGAGTTCAAGCCCCACGACCGACAAAAAAAAAAAAAAAAAAAACTCATAAAAACAAGGTTATAATGGCCTTTTCCCAAGAGTAGAAGTATATATTTAATCAGAAAATATTTAGAAGCAATACACAGATTCAACAATGGAATACTGTATAATTGTTAGAAACAACTATTAGTCAACCATGGTGGCACATGCCACAATTCCAGATATTGGGAGGTGGAGGCAGGAAGGTGGCAAAATTCAAGTTCAGCTTGGTGTACATAGAGATCCTGTCTCAAAAATCAAAACCGAATCCGGGCGCCGGTGGCTCACGACTGTAAATCCTAGATACTCAGGAGGCTGAGATCTGAGGATCACTGTTCAAAGCCAGCCCGGGAAGAAAAGTTTGTGACACTCTTATCTCCAATAAAACAACTAGAAAACCGGAAGTGGCCCTGTGGCTCAAGCCATAGAGCACTCGCCTTGAGCTGAAGGACAGTGTCCAGGCCCAGAGTTCAGGCCCCACGACTGACCAAAAAAAAGAAATGTTACAAAATTACACTGCTTTTTTTTTTTTTTTTTGTCGGTCGTGGGGCGGAGTTCAGGCCCCACGACTGACCAAAAAAAAGAAATGTTACAAAATTACACTGCTTTTTTTTTTT
>NW_012267341.1:1557959-1560695 GCF_000151885.1 Dipodomys ordii
AGACTCCTATCTCCAATAAACCACCAGAAAACCGGAAGTGGCGCTGTAGCTCGCCTTGAGCTGAAGAGCTGAGGGACAGCGCCCAGGCCCAGAGTTCAAGCCCCACGACCGACCAAAAAAAAAAAAAAAGAATTACAAGCACATTAAAAAGTATGAAATGCGGCTGGGAAGGTAGCTCAGTGGTATGTGCCTTGTATGCATGAGGCCCTGGGTTCGATTCCTCAGCACCACATAAGCAGAAAAAGGCTGGAAGTGGTACTATGGCTCAAGTGTAGAGCTCTAGCCTTGAGCTGAATTGTGGGACAACGCCCAGGCCCAGAGTTCAGGCCCCACAACCAACCAAAAAAAGAAAAAAAAGAAAAAAAATTGGGGGAAGGGAATAAATAAATTGCTTAAATAGGGATACAGGTGGACCTATTACAAGAATGAGATGTATAAGACATGACATCGACAAAGGAACTTTACAATTTTGGTACTTTGGGGAGGGAGGGAAAGGTGGGAAGGGAAAACAAAGCGGGAGGCAACAATGCTTGATAAGAAAGGTATTCATTACCTTGCTCAAGTAATTGGAACCCCTCTGCACGGTATTTTCACAATAAAAAAGTATGGAATGCTGCACGGACATGACATTCATGGAATTTGCATGTGATCCTTATGCAGGGGCCATGCTAATAATCTTCATATAGTTCCAAGTGAGCACTGGGGATCTAGGTTTGAAGCCAGCCCATGAGATTTTTTTTTTCTAGTTCTGGGGCTTGAATTCTGGGCCTGGGTGCTGCCTCTGAGCTCCTTTTACTCCAGGCTAGCACTCTACCACTTGAACTACAGTGCCACTTCTAGATTTTTTTCTGTGATTAATTGGAGATAAGTTCTTAGCCTCCTGAGTAGCTAGGACTGCAGGTGGCTCCCGCCCCTGAGATTCTTATCTTCAATTAACCACCAGAAAAGTTTTTGTAGCCTTGAGCAAAAAAGCCTAGGTTACCTGCAGACCCTGAGTTCAAGCCCCAATACCAGCACAAACAAACACCCATTCATAAATGTTGTTCAATGTGTGTGTGTGTGTTGTGTATGCTGGTTCTAGAGCTTGACTTTAGGGCCTTCTGTTCTCTCTCTGCTTTTTATCCCAGGGCTAGCACTCTATCACTTGAGCCGTACCTCTAGTTCTTTTTTTTTTTTTTGCTGGCTAACTGTAGATGTCACTTGTTTGTGCAGGCTGACTACAAACCTTGATCCTCAGATCTCAGACTCCTGAGTAGCTAGGACTATAGGCATGAATCATCTGTGCATGGCTTATATATTAATTTACAACCCCCTAAAACAACTGAAGAAAGTAAAAGTCCAGCTTTTTATTCACATAAATAGCATATTATGGGTGTTGATCTTCTATCACATATGTGTGTACATGCACATACACATATATCTATATCCATGTAAATACAAAAACACACATATATATCCTAAATATTTTCACAGACTTAAAGATTTATTTATTTACAGTGCTGGGGATCAAATCTAGGTGCTCACACATACCAGAGATGTGTTCTACTAATAAGCTATACCACAGCTGGAGAGGACATTTGTATGCATGTGTGTGGTGGTACTGAGACTTGACCTTGGGGTTTTGCATTTCTTTGTTCAAGATGGGAAGTCTACCATTTTAAGATACACCTCCAATTCTGGCTTTTTTTGCTGGCTAATTGGAAAAAAAGTCTCACAGATTTGTCCCTCCTTGCTGGCTTTGAACCTAAATCCTTAGATGGCAATCTCTAGAGTAGCTAGGATTACAGGAATGAGCCACCAGTATTTGGCTTGAAGGAGGACATTTTGAAAAAGTGAAAATTAATTGTGAATATGCTCTATGTTCAGATAAACTCTTAAAAGCCTGAACTATTTGTTTCCTTTTACACTCTTCCTTTCAGGAGAAGGAAGAGCAAATGATTCTTGCTCACACGTAGTAATCCACACAGTACTTGATCTTTGTAATATATTGAATAGTACTTAGGATGGGCATACAAATTCCTATTTGTGCTGAGTGTATATTCATTTGCCTACTAAGAGTTTAGAAAGAGGCCACTATAATCATGAAAATGTTGACACATTTATGTACTTGAGACTTGTGATCAACAAGCAAATATACTTGTGGTTTTAGGCCTTTGGAAGAAAATAAAAATAGTATACTTTTCTGTCTTTGTTCCAAGGTCAGAATATACAATCCCCCTTCTCTTGGCTTGCTTGTTAGAGCTAAATTGAAGCTTTCATAGAGATTGCCCACTTTGTTCCTCATTTGGCTTCTCTCATATTGCATTGACTTCACTGTTCAGTGGGGAAACTAAGACTCACAAGAGGTAATTTGTTCAATTGGGATAAGCAGTGTTAGGAGCCCATTAAGCACACGCAGAATTATATCTGACAATAGTGTCATTGTGCTATGATTTAATCTTAACACGCCTACGAAAAACTTCAGCCCTCTATAAATAACTTGAATAGCCGGCAACCGACGGTAAACGGCTGAAACACAAGCTATTCTACCTCATAGTTTTTAATGATCTGGGTTTGTTTACTTATGCCTTGGACAGGAGCCGGATCTAGAGTACGAGTTATGATATTTTTCGGCACTCGGCTCTAGTTCCTGGAACGATTACGCCGGCGCTCCTCTTTTGATGTCTGGCGCGTTCGCACATTCGGTGATCTTCTGCGCCGTCTTATTGCTTGATGTCTCCCGAGCGGCGGCGGCGG
>NW_012267341.1:1561770-1573112 GCF_000151885.1 Dipodomys ordii
AAAAAAATAAAGTTTGTCTTTAGAAAAGTTTAGGGACCATGTGTCTTTAGACAGGCTTGGCTTTGCTTTCTTTCTTTCTTTTCTGTCTTTCTTTCTTTCTCTCTTTCTGTGCTAGTGTAATAAATAACCAGCGGGGTCATAATTCTAGACCTGATACTTGAACCTCAGGAGGTCCTAGGCACTGTCCCTGAGGTCCCCCCCCCCAAGGGATCTGCCATTTGAGCCAGAGCTCTACTTCCTATTTTTTTGGGGGGGTAGTTAATTGGAGGTAAGAGTCTCATTGATTTTCCTGCCCTGGCTGGCTTTGAACCATGGTCCTCAGATCTCAGTCTTTGAGTAGCTAGGATACAGGTGTAAGCTACCTGTGCCTCACTTTTTTTCTTTATATAAATTTCTTTGCTGTTCAGTTTGCCTTCTAGTTAATACTGATTTCTCTTTTTTCTTAGCCTGTTTTTTTGAAATCTTTCAACTTGATGTTTCAAGGTTATTGTTGGATAGAGATGGTTAGGTTTAGAATTCAGACTTTTATCTGAGGGACCTTTTTTTTGTCGGTCATGGAGCTTGAACTCGGCCTGGGCACTATCCCTGAACTGCTTTTGCTCAAGGCTAGTGCTCTACCAGTTGAGCCACAGCACCACTTCTGGCTTTTTCTGTTTATGTGGTGCTAAGGAATTGAACCTAGGGCTTCATGCATGCTATGCAAACACTCTATCACTGAGCCACATTTCCAGCCCAACATTACATTTTATTAATTAGATTCTATCTCCCTTATCCCAACTTGGAAACTTTAGGGTCTGAGTGTTCTTATTTAATTTTCATGGGATTGGATGTGGATCTTAGTGTGTTACTTCTTTGCTGAAAAAAGAAACTGGCTGGATCAGTTTCCAACCAATTCTAGTATATAGAATCTATAGGAGAATAGCTTTAGGGTATTACAGATTAAATCTGTAGTCTTTGGATAGAAATTATAAAAGTCTATGGTTCTGTACAGTTTAGGATTCTAATATGAATTTCAGAAACATTACTCTTTCTCTGATTTTTCTTGTATGAGGTCAGCAAGATTTTCATCAGTGCTTTTTTCTTCTTTTGTAGTGAGTTTTGAACTCAGGACCTCTTCTACTAATCTACATCTGTAGCTCTGAGATCAGTCAGCTTTAAATGAAGGTCCTTTGATCTGATTTCCTAGTTAACAGGACCTCATTACTCTCAGGGATTAATGAAGAGCTACTAGACTGTTTCAAGAATGTAGATTAGAAAATTAAGCTAAGATTGTATACTTTGAAAAGGTTGTTTTTGTTTTGTTTTGTTATTTATTTAATTTTATTTTGGTCCTGGGGCTTGAACTCAGGGAGTTCAAATTGTCCTGGGAGTTGTCCTTGAATTTTTTTTTCTCTCAAGACTAGTGCTCTGCCACTTTAAACCACAGCTCCACTTCTGGCTTTTTTGGTAGCTAATTGGAGATAAAAGTCTCACAGACTTTCTTGCCTGGCTTCAAATTATGATCCTCAGATCTCAGCCTTCTGAATAACCAGGATTACAGACATGGGCCACCAGTGCTTGACCTGAAAAAAATAGTTGTTTTTTTTTTTTTGGTCAGTTGTGGGGCTTGAACTAAGGTTGAGCACAGTCTCTGAGCCTCTTTGTGCTCATGTCTAGTGCTCTGTCACCTGAGGCACTGCACCACTTCTGGTTTTTGATTGATTAATTGGAGATGAGTCTCATAGACTTTTCTGCCGGAGCTGGCTTTGAACTGTGATCCTCAGATCTGAGCCTCCTGAGTAGCTAGGATTATAGGTGTGAACCTCTGGTGCCCAGCCTGAAAATATTTCTTTTTTTTTCTTTTTTTTTTTTTTGGGTCCGGTTGTGGGGCCTGAACTCTGGGCCTGGGCGCTGTCCCTCAGCTCTTCAGCTCAAGGTTAGTGCTCTACCACTTGAGCCACAGCGCCACTTCTGGCTTTTTTCTTTTTTGCTTATGTGGTGCTGAGGAATTGAACCCAGGGCCTTAGGCATGCAAGGCAAGCGCTCTACCACTGAGCCACCTTCCCAGCCCCTGAAAATATTTCTATAGTAGAAGAGAATGTATATTACAGGAAAGACTATAGAAAGAAAGTGACGTTGTCCACTGTGGACTGAATCTGCATAGATATTAATTACAAATAGTATCTCAGTGGTTCCTAATGAATGCTAAATAATAAATGGAGAGTGTTCTGAGTGTCATAAAGAAATATTAAGAACATTTTGTTACGTTTTTATGGAAATTATTGGCAGAGATTTAAGTTGAATTGAAACAACACAGTAAGTTTAAGGGATACATAGTAAAGCCGTGTTAAAAAAAAAAACAAACAAAAATTCCGCCAAAACAAAACAGCAGCAACAACAAAGAAGACTAAAGAAAAGGGAAAGAAATAGAGGAGAGAGAGAAAAACAGGAGAGAGAGAGAGAAAGAATTTAAGCTTATTCATTCTTGGAGATAAAGATTTGAATGACTTGGCCTGAAACAAAGTTATTGAAACAAGCTGGTTGTTTTCTTTTTTTTGGGGGGGGGGCCCTCAGCCTCTAATGTACTTTTTTTTTTTTTGGTTGGTCTTGGGGCTTGAACTCTGGGCCTGAACGCTGTTCCTCAGCTCTTCAGCTCAAGGCTAATGTTCTACCACTTGAGCTACAGAACTGCTTCCATTTTTCTGCTGGTTTATTAGAGATAAGAGTTTCATGGACTTTCCTACCCATGCTGGCTTTGAACTGCGATCCTCAGATCTCAGCCTCCTGAGATCTTACAGGCATGAGCCACTGGCACCCGGCTAATATACATTTTTATACAGTGTAATTGCGTTAATATTTTCAGTATTTGTTAGGGAACTTATAAAACTTATTTTTTGATTGCGTTCTTTTGTGTTGCTTATTAATACTGAACTAGAGTATTTATGGTCTTCAGTATTTTCATGAATATTGATAGTTTAGGTCAATAATTTATCTTCCTGTTTATCTCACTTTTGAAGGATTAGAGGAAAAGTTTTGTTGTTAACATATCAAGACCTCTTTGTCTAAAATCTGTCTCATCCTTATTTTTTTTTAGTCAGTTGTGGGGCTTGAATGCCTTGGTACTCTCCCTGTGCTCTTCAGCTCTAGGCCAGTGGACTTGAGCCACAGTGCCACTTCCAGTTTTCTGGTGGTTTTTTGGAGGTAAGAGTCTCATAGACTTTCCTTGCCCCGGCTGGCTTTGAACAGTGATCCTCAGATTTCATCCTCCTGAATAGCTAAGATTACAGGCCTGAGCCACTGGCTTCTGGCTGTCTCATCCTTTTTTTTTTGTTGTTGTTGTTGTTGGTCTTGGGGTCTGAACTCTGGGCCTGATGCTGTCCCTCAGCTCTTTAGCTCAAGGCTAGCGTTCTACCACTTGGTCCACAGAGCCACTTCTGGCCTTTTCTGCTTATGTGGTGCTGAGGAATCGAATCCAGGGCCTCATGCATGCAAGCACTACCACTGAGCCACCTCCCAGCCCCCTGTCTCATCCTTTATAGACTTACTTTGGAATAAGTTGTAGTTCATTTTTCCTTTTTTACCCTGTGGCTTAGTTTATATTCCTGAAAAAAAAAGAAAAAGAAAAATTTAAGTTCCTTTAGTCATAGTCATTTCAGTTTCTTTCTCCAATTGTTCTGCATAAGACAGAGTTTTCAGTTTCTTGTCATAATTTCTATTTATACAGAAGTGTACGATAGCTAGGCACTGGTAGCTCATTCCCATAATCCTGGCTACTCAGGGGCTGAGATCTGTGGATTGAGGTTTGAAGCCAGCTGGGCAGCAAAGTCTGTGAGGTTATCTTCAGTTAACTAGCCAAAAGCCAGAAGTGGAGCTGTGGCTCAAGTGGTAGAGCACTAGCCTTGAGCACAAAAGCCCAGGGACAGTGCCTGTGACACTAAATTCCAGTCCCAGGATGGGCATCAGAAAAAAAAGTATTTTATAGCTAGGTGCTAATAACTTACGCCTGTAATCCTAGGTACTCAGGATACTGGGATCTGAGGATCCTGGTTCAGAGCTAGACTGGGCAGGAAAGTCTGATTTTTATCTTCCAGGCCCTCAGTTCTCACACACATAAGCATTTTTTTTTTTTTTTTGGTTGGTTGTGGGGCTTGAACTCTGGACTTGGGCACTGTCTCTCAGCTCTTTATCTCAAGGTAAGTACTCTACCGCTTGAGCCACAGTGTCTCTTCCGGTTTTCTGGTGGCTAATTGGAAATAAGAGTCTCCCAGATTTTCCTCCCTGGGCTGGCTTTGGACCGAGATCCTCAGATTTCAACCTATTGAGTAGCTAGGATTACAGGAGTTAGTCATTGGTGCCAAACCTTACTGTTAAGATTCTTAACCCTTACCACCAGAACAAATATGTGCATTCTTCCAGTTTATCCAAGCTGATCTGATAACTGTGATAATTCCTTAAATAAACTTCCTTTTCATTCATTTGACAATTTCTGCCAAATCCTTAAGCACCGAACAGCTCAAATAGATGGCAAAATTCAGATGCCACTTAGATATTTCCTACCTGTTTTGTAAAGAAGTGTTTTTCTAGGGCTGGGAAGGTGGCTCAGTGGTAGAGCGCTTGCCTTGCATGCCTGAGGCCCTGGGTTCGATTCCTCAGTACCACATAAGCAAAAAGAAAAAAGCCGGAAGTGGCGCTGTGGCTCAAGGGACAGCACCCAGGCCCAGAGTTCAGACCCCACGACCGGACCCCCCCCCAAAAAAAAAAAAAAAGAAATGTTCTACTCCTAAAATAGCTTTGGCCTGTTTTGTTGTAGTACCTTACAAAAATTTGTCATCTATCTTATATTTGGAACTCTGTTTCAGCTCCTGCTGCTTTCCAGGCTTCTGATTCCCTATACAGACACATCCTTTAATTTGAAAGGCACTGAGAGGAAGGAGAAACAAATGCACAGCTCCACCGTCTATTCCCTATTAAGGTTTTTTTAAAAAGCTCCTACACTTCAATCAAAGCACCATTATTATTTCTTTTTCTTTAGAAGAACATATATAATCTTTAATCTGTTTTAATAGTAACATTTAATAGTAATAGCTGTCACATGTCATTCTATCTTGTACATAGTTCACATTCTTCTTACAAGTGTATATTTTTAATGGATAAGGAGAGGTACAAAGAGGTTAAGTAACTTGCCCAAGTTCTGGAGATAATAAGTAGTTATATTTGCTTGAATTCATACTCCACCAGGCTACTTTGCTCTAGATTTAACGCTACTATGCTACTTTTTAGTAGTTTGGAGAGATACTTTTTTGTTCTGTTTTCACTGGTTCACTAGACTAAAACTCCATGTGGACAGATCCATTCCAAGTGGGCAAAATTTCAGATGCCTCAATCTATCATTGGTATACCTAAAACAGTAATTTTTCATGGGAGATACATATTTTAGCTTGGAGAGAAAAAGTAACATGTTAACATTACAAAATGTGAAATTTCCTCATTCATGCAACAAATGGAAAAACAATTCCATAATCCGTTATAAAAAGCTGGGCACTCACTGGTGGCTCACACCTATAATAGTCCTAGCTACTCAGGAGGTTGAGATCTGAAGATCGTGATTCAGAGCCAGCCTAGGCAGGAAAGTCGGTGAGACTTTCTAATTAACCAAGTGGTAGCGCATTAACTTTGAGCTGAAGAGCTCAGAGACAGTGCCTAGGCCCAGAGTTCAAGCCCCAAGACCAACACAACAACAACAAAAATCTAATACTTTTTAAATTACTTTGTCCCCTTACATCTTTACAGGCTGTAGGTCACTTTAATCTTTTAAAATTTTATGTTTCCTCAGTCCCTGTGTTCTCATTTTTTATATTAACTTTTTTTGGTGTGTGTGTTAGTACTGTGGTTCAAAGTCAGGCCTTGTTTACTTGCTTGCCTTGCTTGTTCACATCTGGTGTTCACAAAATGGCATGGCCCTGGTCTGACCATTTTGCTGGTTAATTGGAGATGGAATTTTGTGGATTTTTCTACTTGGGCTCTTTTGGAGCTATGATCTTCTGAATCTCAGACTCCTAATTTTTGGATTATAGTGGGAGTCATCAGTGCCCAACTTCATTTTGGATCTTTTAAAATGTTTCTTGATTGTGATTATGTGTTTCAGCATTTACCTTTTAGACTTTTGTTTCTAATCTAGCAAATATGGTTCTTAATCAGAACCAGTGTTTATTGAATGCTTTGTGCCAGGTATTATATGACCTTGACTTATTTATTTATGAAGAACTTTATGATGTAGGTACTCTTTTTTTCACTATGTAGTTCAGGTTGATCTTGAACTGGTGATCCTTCTGGCTTAGATTTCTGAGTGCTGGGTTTATATACATGTGCCACTATACCTGGAAATGTAGGGAAGTTAAGTGATTTGCCCAAGGCACATAGCCAGTTGAGTCCAAGCAGCCTAGCTCCAATTGCCAAATTATGCTGATTCTAATTTGCTTTATATAGTTCTAAATTCTCTATGGTCACTATATTAAGACTAGAGTGAAAATAAAATAGATGCTGTTTATGCCCTTGTAGAGATTATATTCCAGAGAAGAGACAGTAAACAGATAATTACACCATGAAATGTGCAATCCCACTGTATGTTGAGTCTGATGATGGAAAGTAAAATATAGATTGGAGTGGGAGAGCCTGAATTATATTGGAAGTTTGGAGAGTATTTCTTTGAAGGTGTGATATTTAGGCAGAGATGATAAGGATAAAAGGGAAAGGCCAAAGAAAAAGCAGATACAAGAATCCTGAGGTGGGAACGTAACTTGGCACATCTGAGAAAGAATATTCATATAGCTGGAATTCAGAGAAAGAGGATGGAGATTTAGGCAAGACCATATAAAGGCTTTTGAATTTTTTTTTTTTTTTTGCCATGCAGAAAATAGAACCCAGGACATTGTGTGTTTTTTGCAGTTACTTGCTTCAAGCTACATTGCTAGCCTGGATTTGGATTTTTATCCTAAGTATAATTAGAAGTCATTGAAGCTTTTTTGTTTGCTTGTGAATTGAGGGGGAAGGTGATGGTGCTAGGATTTGAATTCCAGTGCTCTAACTTGAGCCACTCCATCAATCTGTTTACTTGCTTGTGGTGTTTTTTTGTTTGTTTTTGAGATGAGTGTCTTGTCTCACTATGTTGTCATGGTTATCTCCAAGTAGCCTCATAAATAACAGGTATTACAGATGTATACCATCATGACTTGCTTCTGAAGGTTTTAAGCATAAGTGTAATGAACTAATATATGCTTTTGTGTGTGTGTGTGTGCTGGTACTAGAGCTTGAATTTAGGGCTTTGTGCTATCCCTATATGCTTTTAAAACATGTTTGATTCATTGTGGGTAGGGAAAAAAGGTGGGGGAAAAGATAATGATAGATTAGGATGTGGATTAGTATGCTTAGATTAGGACAATAGATGTACATAGAAGTAGAAAGATTCAGTAGATATTTTAGAATTAGGCAGACATGTCTTAATGATGGATTGGATATGTGGTAAAAGGGAGGTGTCAAGTATGATCCAGATTTTTAGCATGAGCATCTGGATAGATGAAGGTGCTGATTCTGAGATGGAATATTGGAAGAGAACAGATTTATACTAGAATTGAGGGGTTGATCAAAGGCCTTACTTTTAGTCATGCTAAGTGTGAGATTTCTGTGAAAACATACAAATGTAGACACCAGGCATGCAGTCCTTGGGCTGAGGCTGGAAAATGGCATGGGAGATAAATTTGAACAGTATTGCTACCTAAATGGTAATTACAGGCAAGGAAATAGATAATTACAATGAGAACAGTGCTTAGGACCAAGTGGTCTAAGGAAGTTAAGGGAAAAACCTGAGAAACAGGACATAAGCAGGATATAATTAACTATATTTTGTTGGTTTTAACAGCAAAGAGATCACAGCAAGAATAATACTGGATTAATTTAGGGCCAGGAGCCAGATTAAAGTGTGTTAAAGGAGTGGTTAAGAGAGGAGGAATTGAGAATGTAATATACACTTTGATTTATTAGTTTGTCTTTCTATAAAAAATAATACTCATAAGACAGTAAGTAAAAGTAGGAACCATACTTTTTTTTTTTTTTTGCCAGTCCTGGGGTTTGAACTTTGGGCTTGGGTGCGGTCCCTGAGTTCTTTTGCTCAAGGCTAGCATTCTACCACTTGAGCCACAATCTACTTCTGGCTTTTTCTGTGTATGTGATACTTAGGAATTGAACCCAGAGCTTCATGCATGCAAGGTAAATACTCTACCACTAAGCTACATTCCCAGCCCTCATTTTGTGTTCTTGACTAAGTCTGGCCTTAGTAGCTTGTCCTGAGGTGGTTTGCCAGATTATGACAGAATTGGTTCTTCTGGTCTTTAAGTGTTGGCCTGGAGAGTAAAGGTTTATCTATACTTTGTTTACTTTTTGTTTATTTGTTTGTATTGGAATTGGAATCAGGCCTTATACTTTGTTTACTTTTTGTTTGTTTGTTTGTACTGGAGTTGGACTCAGGGCCTTATACTTGTTAAGCAAGTGCTCTACCACTTGAGCCACGAAGTCAGTCTCCAAGTCTCCTTTTTTTTTGCTGCTGGTTACTTTTGAGATAGGGTCTTGTTTTATGCCTGGGCTGTGATCCTTCTATTGTGCTTCTCTCCATCACTGGATGAGATGATGGACTCTTGCAAGCTTTTTTTGCCTTGGCTAATTTTTTTTTTTTTTGATGCAGTCGTGGGCCTGAACTCTGGGCCTGGGCACTGTCCCTCAGCTCTTCAGCTCAAGGCTAGCGCTCTACCACTTGAGCCACAGTGCCACTTCTGGCTTTTTTTTTCCTGCTTATGTGGTGCTGAGGAATCGAACCCAGGGCCTCAGGCATGCAAGGCAAGTGCTCTACCACTGAGCCACCTTCCCAGCCCTGCCTTGGCTAATTTTGAATCACAATCTCCCAATCTCTACCTTCTAGGTAGCTATGATTACCAACTTGAACCATACTCATTTTTTTGGGGGGGGGGGTCGGTCATGGGGCCTGAACTCTAGGCCTGGGCACTGCCCCTCAGCTCTTCAGCTCAAGTCTAGTGCTCTACCACTTAAGCCATAACGCCACTTCCGTTTTTTTCTGCTTATGTGGTGCTGAGGAATGGAACCCAGGGCCTCATGCATGCAAAGCAAGCACTCTACCACTGAGCCACCTTCCCAGTCCCCCAATATTTTACTTTAATGGGAAGGACTCACTCTATTGCTTAGGCTGGCCTTGAACTCATGATCTTTTTGCTTTACTTTGGACATTTCATATAAATCAAATCATACAATATGTGAGCCTTGTGATTTTTTTTTTTTTTGGTGGTTGTGAGGCTTGAACTCTAGGCCTGGGCACTGTCTCTGAGCTCTTCAGCTCAAGGCAAGTTGCTCTACAACTTCTAAAACTTGAGCCACAGTACCACTTCCCGTTTTCTGGTGTCATGGACTTTCCTTCCTAGGCTGTTTTTTTTGTTGGTCATGGGGCTTAAACTCTGGGCTTGGGCACTATCCCTGGGCTCTTCAGCTCAAGGCGAGTGCTCTACCGCTTGAACCACAGCACCACTTCTGGTTTTCTAGTGGTTTATTGGAGAGAAGAGTCTCACGGACTTTCCTTGCCCTTGGACTTTCCTTGCCCTTGCCCCAGCTGGCTTTGAACCGAAATCCTCAGATCTCAGCCTCCTGAGTATCTAGGATTACAGACATGAGCCACTGGGCTGGCTTTGAACCGACATCCTCAGATCTCAGCCTCCTGAGTAGCTAGGATTACAGGCGTGAGCCACTGGCGCCCGGCTCCTAGGCTGGTTTTGAACCGTGACCTCAGATCTCAGCTTCCCAAATAACTAAGATTATGGGCATGAGCCACCAGCACCCCAGCTGTGATTGGTTTTCATGACTTAGTATAATGTTTTGGAGGCTTATTTATCCATATTGGAGTATATATCAGTACTTTATTTCTTTTTGTGACAATAATATTCCATTGTACATATATATCATAATTTGCTTATTCATTTTCTCATTAATGAACATTTGGACTCTTTCCTTTTTTTGTTGGTCGTGGGGCTTGAACTCTGGGCTTGGGTGCTGTCCTTGTGCTCTTCAGCTCAAGGCGACCGCTCTACCACTTGAGCCATAGCACCACTTCCGGTTTTCTAACGGTTTATTGGAGATAAGAGTCTCACGAACTTTCCTGCCCAGGCTGGCTTTGAACCGCGATCCTCAGATCTCAGCTTCCTGAGTTGCTAGGATTACAGGAGTGAGCCACTGGCGCCCAGCTTGGAATCTTTTCTTTTGCCTTTTGGCTCTGTGAATAGTGCTTCTATGGACGTGGATTTACTTGTAACTACTTCAGGTGTGTTCCTGGAAGTGGAATTACAGTGTATTATAGTAAAGTATTATTAATGTATTCTTAAGATTCTTTCAAAGATCAAAGCCAACACCTGCTGCTTTCATTCAGTATGTGATTTATATGTTATTATAAGCCAATACTACCAAAATATAAGACTCTGTCCCCTCCCCTTCTCCTCCCCCCCCCCTTCCTTCCTTCCTTCCTTCCTCTGAGTTTGCTATGCAGGAGGCTCTACCAATTGGGGGCCTGTGATTGCTATTCAGGAGCTCTACCACTAGGGGGCCTTGCTTGCTATGCAGGAGCTCTACCAGTTAAGCCTAGCCTAGTCCAGAATCTCCTTCATGTATTTTTTTTTTTTTTTTTGGGTCTGGTCGTGGGGCCTGGGCACTGTCCCTCAGCTCTTCAGCTCAAGGCTAGCACTCTACCACTTGAGCCACAGCGCCACTTCTGGCTTTTTTCTTTATGCTTATGTGGTGCTGAGGAATCGAACCCAGGGCCTCATGCCTGCAAGGCAAGCACTCTACCACTGAGCCACCTTCCCAGCCCCATCCTTCATGTATTTTTAACTTTTTGAGTAACTAAATTCTTCTCACATTCTGGTTTAATTATTTTCCCTTTACTGATGGGATAATTGATGTAAAACATCTGTAAGGTTTTAACTTCCAGGCACCCTCAAGAGTAAGTCAATGATGGATTTAGGAATTTAAGACTCTTAATCATATTCTTTATCTAAGGTGACCCATATAAACCAAAATCTCATTGATATGAAGCTGCTTGATATGAGTTTCCTATATTTTATAATTCCTTTAAGAGAAATTGTTCAGGTGGTGTTAAGTATATGTTCTCTTTGAGGGAGAGTTATCATAGAAGGCATATAGATTTCATGTTAGAAAGAACTTCCTGATGACAAACATCTTTTGAGGATGATGTAAGTGTAAGCTTGTTGAGAAATGAAGCAGATAAAGATAATTTAAAGTTCTTTTTTTTTTTTTTT
>NW_012267341.1:1573817-1582640 GCF_000151885.1 Dipodomys ordii
CAGACTTTCCTGCCCAGGCTGGCTTTGAACCGCAATCCTTAGATCTCAGCCTCCTGAGTAGCTAGGTTTACAGGCGGGAGCCACTGGCCCCCAGCCAGACCTGCATTCTTAATGACCAGTTTAGGCAAGGACCAGGTTGTAGTTGCTTGGGTAAAGGTACATATAAGTATATTTTGGTTTGTTGTGCCTAGAGAAAGTAAAGCCCTGTAGATAGGCAAATAAACACTAGATAGGAACTGTTGGGGTTGCTCAAGTGGTAAAATCTTTGCTTAGTCAGGCGCCAGTGGCTCATGCCTGTAATCCTGGCTACTCAGGAGGCTGAGATCTGAGGATTATGGTTTAAAGCCAGCCTGGGCAGGAAAGGCCGTGAAACTCTTCAATAAACCAACAGAAGACTGGAAGTGGCCCTGTGGCTTAAGTGGTAGAGGGCTTGCTTTGAGCTGAAGAGCTCAGGGACAGTGCCCAGGTCCAGACCACGACCACGACCAACCAAAAAAATCCCACTTGCTTACCAAGTGAAATATCTTGAGTTCAAAAACAACAAAATAACCCCCCCCCAAAAAAAAACTAGACTATTTTAAAATATGAATATACATATAAAATGCTGGGCGTTAATAATATAACCCCAGCATCCCAGGGGCTGAAGTGGATGGAGAAAGAACTTCAAGCTTACCTGACTACATTGTAAGACCCTGTCTCAAACAACGAAATAGTCAATAAATGCCAAATTAAGTTGTCTGTTTAAATGCTCAGCTCAGGGGCTGGAAAGGTGGCTCAGTGGTAGAGCGCTTGCCTTGCATACATGAGGCCCTGGGTTCGATTCCGCACCATATAAGCAAAAAAGAAAAAAACCGGAAGTGGCACAGTGGCTCAAGTGGTAGAGCATTAGTCTTGAGCTGAAGAGCTGAAGGATAGCACCCAGGCCCAGAGTTGAGGCCCCAGGACCGGACCAAAATAAATAAATAAATATTCAGCTCGGCAAATGCCAAAGGAAGGCACTCAGAACATTGTTTATCTGCCTTATACTTAGTATCTACATTAAGATATCTTAGGGGCTGGGAAGGTTGCTCAGTGGTAGAGTGCTTGCTTTGCATGCATGAGGCCCTGGGTTCAATTCCTCAGCACCACATAAGCAGAAAAACATGGCAAGTGGCGCTGTGACTCAAGTGGTAGAGCACTAGTCTTCAGTTAAAAGAGCTGAGGGACAGCGCCCAGGCCAAGAGTTCAGGCCCACCACCACCACCAATAACAAAAAAAAAGATACCTTAAAGTATCCTTTGTCTATTATGAAAGTTGTAGTTTATGAGAGACTGGGGGCTAAGCTAAGAGTTCTGTGGTCCTGATTTTTTTTTCTTCTTCTTCTTTTTTTTTTATTGTGAAAATACTGTACAGAGGAGTTACAATTACATGGGCAAGATAATGAGTACATTTCTTATCAAGCATTGTTGCCTCCTCCTTTGTTTCCCCTTCTATCCCTTTCCATTCCCCCCATCCACTCCCCCCCACCAAAGTTGTAAAGTTTGTTTTTCGACATAATGACTTGTACTTCTCGTTGTTGCAATGGGTCCCCCTGTATCCCTATTTAAACGATTTGTTTTTTCCCTTCCCCTCCACAAATTATACCAACATCCAACATCAAATACAGTGAAAGCAGGAGTTATGTCGTGGGGGAGGGGCATACAAAGTGGTCCTGATTTTTATGTCTACCCAGACTTCATCTCATTACCCAGACTTCATTACCATATGTTGACATTCTCACCCATCAGGTGATGGTATTAGTAGGTGTGACCTTGAGAGGTGATTAGATTTTGGGGACAGAGCCTTTACGAGTTAGATTAGTTACCATTAAAAGGAGGTCTTGAAAAATGAAAAGAAGCCTAGACATTCTCATTCTAGAGCTAATTTGCTTTCAATCTACTGAAAGGGTATTCTTTCCTGTTATTTTCAACACACACACACACACACTCACACACACACACACACACACACACACACACACACACACACGAGAAACCTCAAAACTTGAGAACAGAGCAAGAAAGTTATATCTACGAACCAGCATTCAGGTCATTAGCAGACTGTATCTGTTGGCTTCTTGCCCTTGAACTTTCCAGCTGCCAAAACTGTAAAAAATAAATTTTAGTGTGTACTTCCTAGCATTCAGGAGGCAGAGGCATGAATATCTGTGCTAAGTAATGAGATTCTGTTTCCAAAAAAAAATAATTATTTGTTACAAGCTACCTAGTTTATGGTGTTTTGTTATGCTAGCCCAAACAAAGTAAGAGGAGGAACTTATAATCACTGGTACCATTAATGAAGAACTTACTAGTTTTTTTTTTTTTTTGCTGGTCTTGGGGTCTGGGCCTGGGCACTATTCCTCAGCTCTTCAGCTCAAGGCTAGCGCTCTACCACTTGAACCACAGCATCACTTCTGGCCTTTTCTGCTTATGTGGTGCTGAGGAATTGAAACCAGAGCCTCATGCATGCAAGGCAAGCAAGTACTCTACCACTGAGCCACCTTCCCAGCCCCAAATCAAAGTTTGAACAGCTGATATGTCATTCTTGGAGTGAAATTCTGCCGTAGAGAACATAGTATTATAGAAAAACACCATAGGTCCTAAAATTTAATTCTAAGCCAGTCCCCGAGTAGCTGTAGAACCTGGAATATTATTATAAACCTGGAGGCTATAAATGTGCACACCTTTGAAGAGAGTTGTTTGTTATAAATATCAAAAATTGCATGGTAAATTCCTAGCTCTGAGTACACACTCCCATAGTACTAGCTATTAGTAAAATGTTGCTAATGGTACCATTTCTCGCCTGCTGGTAGTAATTTTTAAAGGTATATTGAAGAATGCATATGAGCTTCTGCCATATCAAGGATAGGTAATCTTAGGTGGGCATGGTGGTATATCTTTGTAATCCCAGATGAGGCAGGAGTATCTAGATTAGATTAATTTGGGTTGTATATCCAGACTGTCTCTGTCTCTGTCTCTCTTTCTCACACACACATATATACAAACCCATAAAGATAGTCTTTTACTCCTGGTAGGTGCCAAGCATGTTTGTTTTTGATGAAATTAGTCTTTAGATTGCTATGAATATAGTTATGAAGATATAGCTTCATGACAGACCAAGCATGTGCCTAGCATGTGGGAGGCCCCATGGTTGGATCCCCAGCACTACAAAACTAAGAAACAAAATGCTATGATTATTTATGGGTACACTTTTTATTGATAACTATTTTTTTTGTCTTTTCTTTTTTGGTACTGGGGATTGAACCCAGGACGTTGCACTGGCTAGGCAAGCGCTTTGCCACTGAGCTACATCCTAACCCTATTGATAAAATTAGAAAAAGAACTTCAGTTTATTTTCCTTGGGCCTAAAAGAAAGAAGCAGCAGTGGAAAGGAACCCCATATAATGTGGTAAAAGAGACCTCTGTTTCTTTTAGAGCTGTTCTTATTGAGCCTTGTAACAATGGCCAAGTGATTTTAAGGTTTTGCAATTTTATGTGTAAATAATATCCCAAGTCATATTTTATACTTGCACATTCATGATTTGATGAAAAAGTTGAAGAATTTTCATTGCCAGAGTTTCAAAAAATTGTAGCATTATTTTGGGGAAGGAGGTTTATACTGGATTTAGCTGGCCAGTTTTTGTTTGTGCTTACTAAGCATGTCCAGTGTAGTGTTTTTTGTACATTGGGGACCTTTTACCCAGGGATGAAGAAGGGAAATACATGTTTATTTTAGCAGAACTGAAACTAGGACATATGTAAGGAAACTAATGTCAAGGATTATCTTTTGCTTTGGAGAGGGTAGCTGGATTGTGTGTGTGTGTATGTGTGTGTGTGCGTGCGCTTGAACTCGGTTTGGGAACTGTCTGTTTGCTGTTTTGCTTAGTGGTGGCATTTGGCCACTTGAGCCACACCTTGGGTTTTTTGGTGGTTAAGAATCTTATGAATTCTCTTGGGCTGGGAAGGTAGGTCAGTGGTAGAATACTTGCCTTGCATGCATGAGGCCCTGGGTTCGAGTCCTCAGCACCACATAAGCAGAAAAAGCCAGAAGTGGTGCTATGGCTCAAGTGGTAGAGCTCTAGCCTTGAGCTGAAGAGCTGAAGGATAGCACCCAGGCCCAAAGGTCAGGTCCCACGACTGGCAAAAAAAAGGAAAAGAAAAAGAAAAAAAAAAGAATCTTATGAATTCTCTTGTCAGACTGGCTTTGAACCTTGATCCTAATATCTCAGCCTCCTGAATAGCTAGTATTGCAGGTGTGAGCCACTGGTGCCCAGCTGTAGCTGGATTCTTCTTTTTTTTTTGGTCTGGTGGTGGGGCCTGAACTCTGGGCCTGGGCACTGTCCCTCGCTAGCGTTCTACCACTTAAGCCACAGCGCCACTTCCGGCTTTTTTTTGCTTAAGTGGTGCTGAGAAATGGAACCCAGGGCCTCAGGCATGCAAGGCAAGCGCTCTACCACTGAGCCACCTTCCCAGTCTTTTTTTTTTTTGGGGTCCTGTCATGGGCCTGAATTCTGGGCCTGGGCACTGTCCCTCAGCTCTTCAGCTCAAGGCTAGCGCTCTACCACTTGAGCCACAGTGCCACTTCCAGCTTTTTTCTTTTTGCTTATGTGGTGCTGAGGAATGGAACCCAGGGCCTCATGCATGCAAAGCAAGCACTCTACCACTGAGCCACCTTCCCAGTCCCTGCCTTGGCTAATTTTGAATCACAATCTCCCAATCTCTACCTTCTAGGTAGCTATGATTACCAACTTGAACCATACTCATTTTTTTGGGGGGGGGGGTCGGTCATGGGGCCTGAACTCTAGGCCTGGGCACTGTCCCTCAGCTCTTCAGCTCAAGGCTAGCGCTCTACCACTTGAGCCACAGTGCCACTTCTGGCTTTTTTCATTTTGCTTATGTGGTGCTGAGGAATCGAACCCAGGGCCTCATGCATGCAAGGTAAGCACTCTTCCACTGAGCCACCTTCCCAGCCCAGTAGCTGGATTCTTTAAACCTTACTAGTTGTACTTTTTGTTGTTGTTGTTGGTCTTGGGGCTTGAAGTCTGGGCCTGGGTGCTGTCCCTCAGCTCTTCAGCTCAAGGTGAGCGCTCTACCACTTGAGCCACGGTGCCACTTCTGGTTTTCTGAATAGTTTATTGGAGATAAGAGTCTTACAGATTTTCCTGGTCAGGCTGGCTTTGTACCTCGATCCTCAGATCTCAGCCTCCTGAGTAGCTAGGATTACAGGTATGAGCCACCAACGCTAGGCTTACTTGTACTCTTTAAGGTTAACATTGCTACTTTTCAGTATGATAGCTACAATTCCAGTGTTTCACAGTTGTGATCCCCTCACTATATTGAAAACTCTTTGAGTTTATAGATCTTTTCTGTTTTGTCACCTGCAGTGGTATGTGGTATATGAGGTAGTCTCCTAAAATGCAATAAATGGGAAAAAAATAGAACCAAGGCCACCAAATGTATTTAGAAATGTAAACAAAAAATTAAATTCATTGTTGGGATTCATTGTTGTAGAAAATCTTGAGAAAGGATAAAAACACCATTTTTTTTAACTGTTGAAGATAGGCAGGTTAACTGTTGTAATTTTGTAAAAACACCAGTTCTGTAGCTTTTTTACGTGGTACTGAGGAATTGAACCCAGGGCTTCATGCATGTTAGACAAGCACTACCACTATGCTACATTCCCAGCCATCAGCTTTGTAGCTTTGAACCTCAGTGAACTAACTTACAGGCTGTTTGATCATGGGTGAGTAATTTCTTGTTGAGCCATCATTTTGTTTGTAACATGGGAGTGGGATTGCAGCTGAATTTCAGGGTTGTGTGTGTGTGTGTGTGTGTGTGTGTGTGTGTGTGTTTACAAATGAATGGAATGTCTGTAAAATGATCAATCGATTTTGTACTTCTGCTCAAAGGAAGAATATGTTTTCAGAGAAGTTTGCTGTAACTTGAGAATTACTATTATTATTATTGTCAGTCGTGGGGCTTGAACTCTGGGCTTGGGCGCTGTCCCTGAGCTCTTCAGCTCAAGGCTAGTGCTCTACCATTGAGCCCAGCTTCACTTCTGGCTTTTTCTGTTTATGTGGCATTGAGAAATCGAACATAGGGCCTCATACATGCAAGGCAAGCACTTTATCACTGAGCCACTTTCCCAACCCTAAGTTGAGAATTATTATGGCTTGTAATGTTCTGCTGAAAAGAAATCATTTGACATTTCTTCTGTGGGGCCTATAGATTAGTTTCCTGGAGGCATGGGGGGGGATGGGTTCCTACTGAAGGCCTTACATTTTTGCAGAACTCTTTAGAATGCGACTTCCATATTATACACACTTTTATTCTGACTGAATGGCTGACTCAGCTATAAGACATTAGCATGGGAAACATCTGCCAGGTTTGGCCCAGACAGAAATTATACTTTATCCTCTTGCTTAGTGCTTAGGAAAGATTAAAAAAAACATATTTTTGTGAGCTTTCTGTGATTTAGTGATAATTGCAGAGTAGTAACAAGTATGTATGATATAGAAAATAAAAATTTTTGATATAGAAAATAAAAATTTACTAGCACATATATTGGGTATTTGTAAGATAATAGGATTACTTTATTTTTTATTTATTTATTTTTTTGGTTGATCATGGGCTTGAACTCTGGGCTTGGGCATTGTCCCTCAGCTTTTCAGCTCAAGGTGAGCACTCTACCACTTGAGCCACAGCGCCACTTCCCGTTTTCTGGTGGTTTATTGGAGATAAGAGTCTCATGGAAGCCGGGCGCTGGTGGCTCACGCCTGTAATCCTAGCTACTCAGGAGGCTGAGATCTGAGGATCGCGGTTCAAAGCCAGCCCGGGCAGGAGAGACCGTGAGACTCCTATCTCCAATAAACCACCAGAAAACCGGAAGTGGCGCTGTAGCTCAAGTGGTAGAGCGCTCGCCTTGAGCTGAAGAGCTGAGGGACAGCACTCAGACCCAGAGTTCAAGCCCCACGACCGACAAAAAAAAAAAAAAAAAAAAAAGAGTCTTATGGACTTTCCTGCCCAGCTGGCTTTGAACCAAGATCCTCAGATCTCAGCCTCCTGAGTAGCTAGGATTACAGGCTTGAGCCACCAGCACTAGGCAGTAGGATTACTTATTGCTGGTAAAGGGCCTTGAACTTGGGCTTTTTCTGCTCATGGGTAGCACTCTACCACTTGAGGGACACCTCTGCTTCCATCTTATTATGGGTTATTAGAGATAAGAGTCTCTTGGATTTGTCTAGTCTTGGATTTAAATCATGATCCTTAGATCTCAGTCTTCTAAGTAGCCACTGTGAGGCTAATAGGACTTAATAGAGTTATTTTAGGAGGGTAATGTAAAAAGTTTGGAGGAAGATGAACCACAGAGCACTATTTTCTTTTTCTTTTTTCTTTTTTTTTGGGTCTGGTTGTGGGGCCTGAACTCTGGGCCTGGGCGCTGTCCCTCAGCTCTTCAGCTCAAGGCTAGTGCTCTACCACTTGAGCTACAGTGCCACTTCTGGCTTTTTTTTTCCTTTTTGCTTATGTGGTGCTAAGAATCGAACTCAGGGCCTTAGGCATGCAAGGCAGGCACTCTACCACTGAGCCACCTTCCCAGCCCCTGTTTTCTTTTTATTACAATAAAGAACATGGGTTATTTTTTAAATTCAACTTTACATGGTTTAAGTAGTTTGTTTGCATGTATGAAAATAGAACAATAAAACGTTAACTTTTTTATGTGTATACCAGTACTAGGGCTTGAAGTCTAGACACTGTTCCTTAGCTTTTTCACTCTAGGCTGACACTGTACCATTTGAGCCATGGTTCTACTTACTGCTTTTTGTTGGTTTATTGGAGATAAGAATCTTACAGACTTGGAAGTGGCACTGTGGCTCAAGTGGTAGAGTGTTCCCCTTGAGTTGAAGAGCCTAAGCTGAAGAGCTGACAGTGCCTAAGCCACGTGACCAACTCCCCAACCCTCCTCCCCCCCAAAAACCTTACAGACTTCCCTGGCTGCTTTCAAATCATGATTCTTTTTTTTTTTTTTAAAGGGTTGGTTTTTTTTTGTTTGGGTTTTTTTTTTAACTGTATTTTTTTGTCTTTTCTTTTTTGGTACTGGGGATCGAACCCAGGACGTTGCGCTTGCTAGGCAAGCGCTTTGCTACTGAGCTACATCCCAGCCCAAATCATGATTCTTAACTCTTAGCCTCCTGAGTAGCTTGGAGTATAGGTATGAGCCATTGGTGCACTGTGGAAACATGATAATTTTTTTTAACCTTAAAAAGAAGGAGCTGGATGCTAGTGTGTTTGTGTTCTTCCTGCACCTTAAGTGTATTTTTATTTGGAATATTAGAAAATTAAATCCCGTTTCTAGTCAGAGCTTAAAATGACTAAGTTCTTAAATCTAGTGCTTATTTTGACTGGCTAAGAACTGTGATTGGCAAGATAGAAGGGCATCTGGACCTTTTAGCCTAAGAACTCTGAATTTAATAATTTGACTTATTTTCCTGAAGGCCTGAGGAAAATTTTTTCTTTCTCTACTCCAGTCAGCCAAGAACCTGACCTGGGCTGACTTTGAGATTGGCTACTTTTAAACACACTGAACTTGAAACTGGAGTTTTAGACCTTAGGCCCAAATCATAAGAGTTTTATGTGTTACCATCAATGAGAGGATAACTTTCACTATTATATCTACAAATGGATTCATTCTAAACTCCTCACTGTTGATACCAAATGGATTCATTCTAAACTCCTCACTGTTGATACCAATTGCTTCTGTTTCCTTTTTTTTTATGATTTTTCTTTTCTTTTTTTTAAATTTTATTTT
>NW_012267341.1:1583388-1592966 GCF_000151885.1 Dipodomys ordii
TGAGCCACCAGCGCCCGGCTTGTTTTTTTTTTTTTTTTTTTTAAAGGAGTTTGCCAGACACTGGTGGCTTACACCTGTAACCCTAGCTACTCAGGAGGCTGAGATCTGAGGATCATGGTTTAAAGTGGGCATGAAAGCCCAAGAGACTCTTATCTTCGATAAACCCTCAGAAAACTGGAGTGGCACTGTGGCTCAAGTGGTAGAACACTAGCCTTGAGCTGAAAAGCTGAGTGACAGCGCCCAGGCCCAGAGTTCAAGCTCCAAACCAACCAAAAAAAAAGGAGGGGGGGTTATATGTAAGTTTTGGCCACTTGCCCCTGCATGTTGAAAAGACATCGTGAAAGTTAAAGGAGGTATATTACATGTGCCCATGGAAAGAGATAGCTGTCTTTGGGGTGTAGACATGAGTTACAAGTTTAAATATACAAAGAATTAGGAGCAGGGGCAAATGGTTATCTATAGTTAAACAGTTTATTTATACACTTGTGGTCAGAGGTGGCCAGAAGTAATTCCAGAGGGTTGTTTGAGGATTGATTGGTCAGTTAGAATCTTGTTGGCTATTATTTTAGTGCTTGCTTCTTGAAGTTCTGGGAAGTTGTTATCCTTTTATAATTAAGGGAAACAAATAAACTGGTCAGGATAGTTATTGATACCTGGCAGGTGGTCCAGGTCATTCCTCCATTTAAAAATGTCTATTATGTTGTTATAGGAGAGAATGGTTCAGGGCAGTGGATACATATATATATGGAGGAGGCTTTTATCCTGGTTTTAGTTAATTTGTGGGCCCAAGTAAGGAATCAGTGTTTTATACCAAAAGCTACCTTTTTTTTATGGTTGATTGATAGAACTCAAGGTCAGGGTGCTTTTTTTTTTTTTTTAACCTTTTTCCCTCAAGGCAAGCATTTTTTCTACCTCTTGAGCCTTAGCTCCACTTAGATATTTTACTGGTTAACTGGAGATGAGTCTCGTGGACTTTCTTGCCTAGGTTGACTTTGAACCATGATCCTCAGATTTCAGACTCCTGAGTGTCTAGAATTATAGGTATGAGTCATTGGCACTTGGCTAGCAAAAGCCACTTTAAAAAATGCTATAATGGCCGGGCGCTGGTGGCTCACGCCTGTAATCCTAGCTACTCAGGAGGCTGAGATCTGAGGATCGCGGTTCAAAGCCAGCCCGGGCAGGAGAGACCGTGAGACTCCTATCTCCAATAAACCACCAGAAAACCGGAAGTGGCGCTGTAGCTCAAGTGGTAGAGCGCTCGCCTTGAGCTGAAGAGCTGAGGGACAGCACTCAGACCCAGAGTTCAGGGCCCACGACCGACAAAAAAATAAATAAATAAAAAATGCTATAATGAACTGTTGAGTCAAGGGGACTGGGACTCAAGCCTTAATATTATCTGAAAGCAAAGCCTGGATTCAAATCTGCTTTAGCTACGAACCTATATGAATTTAATTTCGTGTGTGTGTGTGTGTGTGTGTGTGTGTGTGTGTGTTTCTTACTTGGTGAGTAATTCCATCTGTTCTGGAGCTTATGAGGATTTCTGGGGTTAATGATGTCAAAGCTTTCTATAATACTATGGCTGTAGGAGTTCTAAGAAGAATGAGGGGCAGTATAGGAAGATTTAGATTCTTTAAAGGTTGTATAGGATACACAAAGATGTGATCCTGCATGATTTGAAATCAGTTCTAATATTGGTGGATAAAAGGTATGTTGCTGCCCAAAGTCATTAGGTTTGTTTGCCTGAGGCAGCTGGTTTTAGTCCCCATTTCTGAGGTTAAGCTGTTTATGTTTCTTGAAATTCTTCCATTAAAAGCCATTTTTCATTTTGCTTGCAAATAGAAAGTCTTTTTGCCATTTTTGTGTATTTAAGGGTAGAATTCTTGGTCTCATTTGTTCTTTTGATAGCTCCTGCATTGAGCTTCGATTCTTCTTGATTCTTTGGATGTCTCTTTGTTCTTCCTTATTCTTTTGGCTTTCTCCTTGTTCTGCCTTGAGTTTGCACACCATTTTTTCCCAAAGTAATTTCCAAAGAAAACTTCAGTTCTCTTTTCTTCCATCTTTCTGAGGTAAGTGGGAGTAAGGAAGATCATCAATCTTACATTGGACCTTATGGCTTTCTATTTCCAGTTTTGATCATAGTTTGTTTTAAGCACAAGCTTTCCTGTGTTTCAGATGTTAGTTGACGTCACTGTAAGTTATTTAGGAAGTCCTCTAGTAAGCAGAATGTGTAACTGAAAAACTGGTGCTTTACCTTGTCTCTCTCCACACTGCCTGTATTATAACAGTAACTAGAGTTTAATTTGTATTCCAAAACATTTTGTAAAGTTGTTAGTCCATTTGTGATATCTTTGTAGATGTTTGCCTTATGCTGAGTTTATGTATATAAAAGCATTGTAAGCCAGGTGCTGGAGGTTTATGCCTGTAATCCTAGCTACTCAGGAGACAGATCTGAGGATTGTGATTTGAAGCCAGCCTGGGCATGAAAGTCTGTGAGATTCTTATCTCCAATTAACCACCAAAAAGTCAGAAGTGGAGCTGTGGCTCAAGTAGTAGAAAAAACATCAGCCTTGGGGCTGGGAATGTGGCTTAGTGGTAGAGTGCTTCCCTTGCATGCATAAGGCCCTGGGTTCAATTCCTCAGCACCACGTAAGCAGAAAAAGCCGGAAGTGTTGCTGTGGCTCAAGTGGTAGAACGCTAGCCTTGAGCTGAAGAGCTGAGGGTCAGTGCCCTGGCCCAGAGTTCAGGCCTCACAACCGACAGAAAAAGCATCATCCTTGAGCCAAAAAATAAGAGTGTCCAGGCTCTGAGTTTTAGCCCTGGTACTGGTAACTGAACAAGCCAACAAGCACATTGGTTAATAGGAGAACAAGAAAAGAAGTTGCATTAATTGCTCAGCTCTTGGTGAATTGGAGCTGCAGCCTTTGTATCAGATTCCTTTTCTATGGCCTATGTTAGCCTCAAACCTCTCAGCCTCTTGAGTGCTGGAATTGTGTGTACCACTATATTTGTTGTGTACTAGGTCGGTGTGTGTGTGTGTGTGTGTACACTAGGGATTGAATTCAAGGCTTCCTCCTACCAGTAGAGCCATGCCCAGCCCTTTTGCTTTGTAGTGTATTTTCAAATATAGTCTCACAGCGTTTACTCAGACTAGATTTAGACCTTTGACTAGCCTAATGCCTCCTTGGACTGCTGTTCTCTTCCCTCCATCAAGAATGTACCACTGTGCCCATCTGTACCAGGTCTTTGATCTAATACCCTCCTACTCTGACTTTGTAGATGCATATTGTCTATTGTATTAGAACATAAATGTTACCTTTAACAAAGAGGCAGGCTCTATTGACAGTTTATTTCTGGACATTGGCTTCTTATAATGGGACTGTGGATAATTTTGATTCACTGATCTGGGTTCTTTCTAGTTATTTGCTTTCAACTTGTAGGGTTTGATTAGAAATAGTGTCTGATTGTTTTGTAATCTTTGCATTCATTCTTTTTTTGTCAGTCTTGAGGCTTGAACTCAGGACTTGTGCACTGTCCCTGAGTTTCAAACGGTCTACCACTTGAGCCACAGAGCCACTTCAAGTTTTTTCTGTTTATGTGGTACTCAGGAATCAAACCCAGGGCTTCATGCATGGTAGGAAAGTACTATACCACTAAGCCACATTCCCAGCCCTGCATTCATTCTTGAAGAACTATGAATCCCAGACTTCCTTGTTCTAACTCCCCATTCAGTGTGTTCTCTGACTATTGTTTGTTTCTCACTTGATCCTGCTTTGATTATTTTTTTCTGATTCTTTTTTTTTTTTTTTGGATCCGGTTGTAGGACCTGAACTCTGGGCCTGGGTGCTGTCCCTCAACTCTTCAGCTCAAGGCTAGCACTCTACCACTTGAGCCACAGCGCCACTGGCTTTTTTCTTTTTGCTTATGTGGTGCTGAGGAATCGAACCCAGGGCCTCATGCATGCAAGGCAAGCACTCTACCACTGAACCACCTTACCAGCCCCATTTTTTTCTGATTCTTAAGGTACATATACTTCAATGGGAAAGAAGACTTTTAAATTTATTACTGGGGGTATGGGCATGGAACAGAAATTAAAACTAAGAGTCAGCTAGGCAATAATTTTCCAGAAAGAGATAACATAACATGGTTGCAGATTATTGGGGTGGGGGTAGGGACAAAAAAGGACAGTAAAAATCCTTTTCTGAGCTTTAGAGATTTCTTTCTTTCTTTTTTTTTGGTCAATCATGGGACTTGAACTCTGAGCTTGGGCGCTGTCCCTGCGCTGTACTGCTTGAGCTACACTTCCAGTTTTCTGGTGGTTTATTGAAGATAAGAGTCTTATGGACTTTCCTGCCCAGGCTGGCTTTGAACCAAAATCTTCAGATCTCAGCCTCCTGAGTAACTAGGATTATAGGAGTGAGCCATCAAGCACCCAGCTAGCTTTAGAGATTTTGCTGATAGAGATTAAATTGCTGCATAGACATTGTCAGGAATGAATGCAGACAAAGAAATAATTTTCTGGAAATTAACAGTATCTTACATTGAGAAATACCACATTGGGTAGTTTGCCTCTTGACTGTAGACATTTCTAGTGGACAAACACAATTTACAATCGGTCTTATTTATATCAGTTGCCAGTTGCTGGATGTGATAAAAACCCAAGTGCGCGTTCCTCCGGTGGAATACTGATGTTGTTTGTCTGAGCCTATATTCCCAGTTTGCACATCTGAACCCAAACACGCTGTCATTTCTTTCTTTCTTTGGGTCTGGTCATGGGGCCTGAACTCTGGGCCTGGGCGCTGTCCCTCAGCTCTTCAGCTCAAGGTTAGCGCTCTACCACTTGAGCCACAATATCACTTGCAGCTTTTTTCTTTTTTGCTTATGTGGTGCTGAGGAATCGAACTCAGGGCCTCATGCATGCAAGGCAAGCACTCTACCTCTAAGCCACCTTCCCAGTCCCTGTCATTTCTTTCATTTCTAACATTGTTTATGACTTACTGATTTGCAAGAGAGTTTCCTCAAGAGAGAGAAATATTACATCCGGATATGCTTTGCATTTTTGTAATCCAATCCTTTTGAGAGTCTCTAAGAACTTTATTCCTATAAGATAGAAAGAAGGTATTATTACTTTAAATTTGCACAAGAACTGAAAAGTTGAAATTTAGCCAGGCTATTGATGATGATGATGATGATGATGATGATGATGATGATTTTTGTTGGACGTGGGGCTTGAAATCTGGGCCTGGGCGTTGTCCCTCAGCTCTTCAGCTCAAGCCTAGTGTTCTACCACTTGAGCCACAGCGTCACTTCTGGCTTTTTTCTTTTTTCTTATGTGGTGCTGAGGAATCGAACTTAGGGCCTCGTGCATGCGAGGCAAGCACTCTACCACTGAACCACCTTCCCAGCCCTAAGGCTATGGATTATTGAAGATTATTTAGAGACAAAATCAGTCATTGAAGTTACCCCCCCTCCCCCATTTCTGGGTCATGAACTCTTTTCTTGGGCTCTGTCCCTGAGCTTTACTCAAGCTAGTGCTCTACTACTTCAGCCACAGGGCAACTTTGGCTTTTTTTGAGTAGTTTATTGGAGATGAGAGAGTCATGGACTTTCCTGCTTGAGCTGGCTTCAAACCACAATTCACATATCTCAGCCTCCTGAGTAGCTAGGATTACAGGTATGAGCCACCAGTGCCTTGGCTTCATTGAAACTTTTTACCTCTTAATCTTACTTTTACCCATTTGATAAGACCGTTGTTGTTATGATCTTAACTGACCCACCCCCCATTGCAAGATCCGTTTTCATAGGGAATAAAGATGAAAAGGTATAATAATACTCTATGTTATTTACCATTTCTGTTCTCAAACTATCCATTGCTTTTGTACTCTTTTTTTTTTGGTCAGTCATGGGGCCCTGAACTCTGGGCCTAGGCTCTGTCCCTTAGTTCCTCAGCTCAAGAGCCACAGTGCCACTTTCAGCTTTTTCTGTTTATGTGGCGCTGAGGACTTGAACCCAGGGCCTCATGCATGCAAAGCAAGCACTCTCACCACTGAGCCACCTTCCCAGCCCGCTTCTGTACTCATACATATACCATGATTCACATATAAAGGTAAAAACAGTTTGCTGCCATCTTTGAGAGTTTTTTTTTTTTTTTCTTTTTGCCAATCCTGGAGCTTAGACTATAGGCTTGGGTGCTGTCTTTGAGATTTTGCTCAAGGCTGGTGTTCTACCTCTTGAGCCACAGCACCACTTCTGGCTTTTTCTGTGATTAATGGACATAAGAGTTTCATGGACTTTCCTGGCTGGGCTGGCTTTGAACTGTGATCCTAAGATCTCAGCCTTCTGAGTATCTAGGATTACAAGTGTGAGTCACCAGCCCTCGGCCTTTGAGGTATTTTTAATTTTAAATTTATTTTCTTCCCTTTAGTGGTAGTTGGTGGATTTGCCCTCTTTATGCTCTGATCATCTGACCCTATTGTGATCAATGACATACACTTAGCAGGTACATATGACTGGTTGAGATTAGATCAATAATAGTACATGGTTTTCTCTTTCAGCTGTGTGTATGTGTGTGTGGGTATGTATATGTATGTGTATACATTTATTTTTGTTGGTCATGGGGCTTGAACTCTGGGCTTGGGCACTGTCCCTGAGCTTTTCAGCTCAAGGCAAGTGCTCTCCTGCTTGAGCCACAGGGCAGCTTCTGGTTTCTACTGGTTGTTTGGAGATAAGAGGCTTTCATGGACTTTCCTGCCCAGGCTGGCTTTGAACTGCAATTCTCAGATCTTAGCCTCCTGAGTAGCTAGGATTACAGGTGTGAGCCACCAGCACCCAGCACCACTTCCCGTCTTCTAGTGTTTTTAGTGTTTTATTAGAGATAAGAGTCTTATGGAGTTTCTTGCCCGGGCTGGCTTTGAACTGCAGTCCTCATATCTCAGCCTCCTGAGTAGCTAGGATTATAGGTATGAGCCACCAGTGTCCAGTTTTCTTTTCTTTTCTTTTTTGGGTCCAGTCATGGAGCTTGAACTCTGGGCCTTGGCGCTGTCCTTCAGCTCTTCAGCTCAAGGCTAGTGCTCTACCACTTGAGCCACTTCCGGCTTTTTTCTTTTTGCTTATGTGCTGCTGAGGAATCGAACCTAGGGCCTCAGGCATGCAAGGCAAGCACTCTACCACTGAGCCACTTTCCCAGCCCCACCAGTGTCCAGTTTTAGCATCATCTTATTATTATTTTTTTTTTTGGGTCCGGTTGTGGGACCTGAACTCTGGGCCTGGGCGCTGTCCCTCAGCTCTTCAGCTCAGGGCTAGTGCTCTACCACTTGAGCCACAGCGCCACTTCTGGCTTTTTTCTTTTTTTTAATTTTTCTTTTATTTATTTATTTTTTATTGTGAAAATACTGTACAGAGGAGTCATAATTACATGGGCAAGATAATGAGTACATTTCTTTTTTTTTGTCGGTCGTGGGACTTGAACTCTGGGCCTGGACGCTGTCCCTCAGCTCTTCAGCTCAAGGCAAGCACTCTACCACTTGAGCTACAGCTCCACTTCCGGTTTTCTGGTGGTTTATTGGAGATAGGAGTCTCACGGTCTCTCCTGCCCGGGCTGGCTTTGAACCACGATCCTCAGATCTCAGCCTCCTGAGTAGCTAGGATTATAGGCGTGAGCCACCAGCGCCCCGGCTGAGTACATTTCTTATCAAGCATTGTAGCTTCCTCCTGGCTTTTTTCTTTTTGCTTAAGTGGTACTGAGGAATCGAACCCTGGGCCTCAGGCATACAAGTCAAGTGCTCTACCACTGAGCCACCTTCCCAGCTCCTTTAGCATCATCTTATATGATCATATGTACATAGCTATTGAGCTATTCTGCTGATCTGCTATGACTGTCCTAGACATATGCTAATTATTACAAATGAGGGAAAGCATGGGTCTGACTTCATTTAATATGATTTTTTTCCAAGTCCTTCTGGCTTTTTTTGTCGGTCCTGGGCCTGAACTCTGGGCGTGGGCGCTGTCCCTCATCTCTTCAGCTCAAGGCTAGTGCTCTACCACTTGAGCCACAGCACCACTTCAAGCCTTTTCTGCTTGTGTGGTGCTGAGGAATCGAACACAGGGCCTCATGTATGCAAGACAAGCACTCTACCACTGAGCCAACTTCCCAGCCCATCCTTCTGGCTTTTTGAAGGTTAATTGGAGGTAAGTGTCTCACAGGCTTTCCTGCCTGCCTTGGCTTTGAACCATGATCCTCAGATCTCAGCCTCCTGAGTAGCCATGGTCAAAGGTGTTTTGTTTTGTTTTGCCAGTCCTGGGGCTTGAACTCAGGACCTGGGCACTGTCACTGAGCTTCTTTTGCTCAAGGCTAGCACTCTACCACCTAAGCCGTAGCACCACTTATAGCTTTTTCTGTATATGTGGTACTGAAGAATAGAACCCAGAGCTTCATGCATGCTAGGCAAGCACTCTACCACTAAGTCACATTCCCAGGCTGGTCTAAGGTTTGAAGTTCTCTTTTCTCTAAAAAGCTACATGTAAATTACTGTTGTATGCCAACATTATCTGCTTTCCTGAGTTTAAATTTTAAAATTTTCATTGACTGAATCTCTTGGTGGCTTACTATCTGTGATTTATGAATATTATAAGAGCTACTTTTCTGGGTGTGAAGGGACATGTTGATCATCCCATCAATTTGGGATTGAGGCTTTGAGGCCAGCCTGACCTACATAGCACTTCCAGGCTGGGCTCCTTGCAAGACCCTATCTCAAAAACACAAATAGCTGGGCACTGGTGGCTTATACCTGTAATCTTAGCTGACTGAGATCCAGAAGATCAAGTTTCAAGACCAGCTTGGGCGGAATAGTTGGCTAGATTCCATCTCTAAAATGACTAGTAAAAAGGCCAGACTAAGTTGGGTGCCAGTGGCTCATACCTGTAATTCTAGCTACTCAGGAGGCTGAGATCTGAGAATTGCTGTTCAAAGCCAATCAGGACAGGAAAGTCCATGAGACTCTTATCTCCAATTAACCACCAGAAAACTGGAAGTAGTGCTGTGGCTGAAAGTGATAGAGTGCTATAGTCTTGAGCGAAAAGAACTCGGGGATAATAGCACCTGAATAGGCCCTGAATTCAAGCCCTACCACTGACAAGCCCCCCCCCCCAAAAAAAAAAAAAGCCACACTGGGGATGTGGCTCAAGTGATAGAATGTCAAATAAATATCAGAACAAGCTCAAACCTCAATGTCTCCTCCCCCAAGAAAAAATAGGAGCAACTTGATATAAATTAAGAACAATACCAGGTACTATGAAACTGTTAGCTGTTACTTTAAATATTGTCTCATAGTTCTATTAAAAACAAAAAGTGATAGTAATAAAAATTTCAATCTGCCGGGCGCTGGTGGCTCACGCCTGTAATCCTAGCTACTCAGGAGGCTGAGATCTGAGGATCTTGGTTCAAAGCCAGCCTGGGCAGGAAATACCGTGAGACTCCTATCTCCAATAAACCACCAGAAAACCGGAAGTGGAGCTGTAGCTCAAGTGGTAGAGCGCTTGCCTTGAGCTGAAGAGCTGAGGGACAGCGCCCAGGCCCAGAGTTC
>NW_012267341.1:1594331-1596831 GCF_000151885.1 Dipodomys ordii
TTTTTTTTTTTTTTTTTTAAGCAACAGTGTCTCATTATGTAACCCAGTATGGCCTCAAATTCTTAATCTGCCTGCCCCAGCCTTCCAGGTGCTACCTCACAGGCCTATGCCATCACATCTGGCCTCACAGCTCTTTTCTTATTGCAACTTTACCAAAATCCTCTGAAGTAGATATTGCAATTTTGGTTTTACAAAGAAGTAAACTAAGATTCAAAGAAATTAATTGTCCAATATCATATAACTAGAAGGAGTAAAATTGCTGGCGCAAGACAAATTGTAAGAAGAGTGTATAAAAGTAACTCAGGCTGGGCGTCTGTGGCTTACCTGTAATGCTGACTACTCAGGAGGCTGAGATCTGAGGATTACAGTTCAAAGCCAGCCAGGGCAGGAAAGTTCATTAGACTCCTGTCTACAATTAACCATCAGAAAACTGGAAGTGGAGCTGTGGCTCAAGTGGTAGAATACGTACCTTGTGCTGAAGAGCACAAAGACAGTGCCCAGACCCAGAGTTCAAGCCCCATACCTGACAAAAAACCAAAACTAACTCAGTTTCCTTTGAGTTGTGCTATATTCTCAGTGATTTGTTTAAATTTTTAAATTTTTATTCAAAAGGTAATATACAGAGGGGTTATAGTTACATAAGTCAGGTTAGGAATACATTTCTTTTTGGAGTGTCACCCTTCCCTCACACTCTCCCAATTTTTCTCTCTGGTCTGCACCCACAAGTTGCATAGTTCATTTTCAACATAGCATCTAGTATCACTGCTGCTTTTGTTCACCCTTTGTCCCTCCATTTCTGTGCACCACCCCCCTTCCAAAACCAGATAAACGAACAAACAAGATAGAAAAGAAAAATCACAAATAGCAATAAAGAAAAAAAAAACTTCTTGTTTCCATTTCGTGGAGTATTCCTTAGTGATTTTTATGAGTAGGAGTTACATATAATAAAATTATGTCTTAGAATTAGGCAGAGAAATTCTGTAAAGGTGGCTTTTTCTTCTTATCTTTTTGGAGTGATTAGTCATGGTGTGTGTGTAAAAATGAGGTGGAATTTGGCTATTGTCTCGTATACATCATCACAGTTAAGTCCTTTTCCTTCTACTTGCATAAGGCTTTGGCAACTGAAATTGATTTGGGGACTCTGTAATGGCGTCACAGACTATTCTTGGCACCCTTTTTCTCAGTCTGTTTTACTTTAAGGGACAGATTGGGAAACTTGTTTCTTCTTCCTTTTTAGAAGAGGAATGAAAAACACTCTTGAACTTCCTCCTCAGCCACAGGGCTGTCTGACCTCAGTTTTACTTAGCTCCTTTGTAAGGGACTCGGAAAATTCACTTCTCAGGTGTGTATTAAGAACAAATTAGGAGAGAAGTTTCTTGCCCTTTTATAACAACAGGAAATATTTTTCTTCACATAAAGGAGAGGAAAGGCAGGTTAAGTGCCAGTGACTTACACCTGTAATTCTGAGGATCTTCATTTGAAGCCAGTTTGGGCAGATACATTCAAGAGACTATTCTACTTCACCAGCAAAAAGCTGGAACTAGGGGAGTGACTAACGTGGTAGAGATCCAACTGTGAGTGAAAAAAGCTGAGTGAGAGCATGCAGCACTCAGTTTAAGCCAGAGAGAGAGAGAGAGGGAGGGAGAGGAAGGGGGTGGGAGAGAGACTCTCTGTTGGACATATCACTCAGCCTTTCTCTCATTCAAACTCTGTGTTTTTTGTTTTTTTTTTTTGGTCGGTTGTGGGGCTTGAACTCTGGGCTTGGGCGCTGTCCCTGCACTCTTCAGCTCTAGGCGAGTGCTCTACCGCTTGAGCCACAGCGCCACTCAAACTCTGTGTTTTAAGTGTCCAGAAATGTGCATTTTTTAGTTGTTGTTTTTTTTTGTGTGTGTCAGTTGTGGGGCCTGAACTCTGGGCCTGGGTACCGTCCCTCAGCTCTTCAGCTCAAGGCTAGCACTCCACCACTTGAGCCACAGCGCCACTCCCGGTTTTTTCTGTTTATGTGGTGCTGAGGAATAGAACTCAGGGTCTCATGCATGCAAAGCAAGCACTCTACCACTGAGCCACCTTTCCAGCCCGAGCTTTTTAGTTTTTCAGTTATCTTGATATTCATATTTGTAACTCTTTTTTCTGATTCCCATGCGATCTTAAGGTTGGTCATAATTTTCTTTCACTCTTCCCTCCTTCCTTCTCTTGTTTCTTTTCTGTTAGGTATTGAACCCAGGGTCTTGTTCATGCTAGGCAATTAAGATGAGCTACATTGCTATTCCTGTGTTTTGTTTTTGTTTGTGTTTTTGAGAAGGATCTTACTTTGTAACTCAGGCTGGTCTCAGTCTCCTGAGTGCTGGGACTTTTAATGTTCCTGACTGTTATAATGTTTCTGAACATACAGTGTTCATGATCTATATTTTCTTTTTCTACTTGAGTTATGTCAGAATATTCACTTTTTTAAATGAATGAGATTGCTACTGTTTCTACCACTCATTTTAAGATTATAAAT
>NW_012267341.1:1598046-1621262 GCF_000151885.1 Dipodomys ordii
TTCTTTCTTTCTTTCTTTCTTTCTTTCTTTCTTTCTTTCTTTCTTTCTTTCTTTCTTTCTTTCTTGTCACGGGGCCTGAACTCTTCAGTTCAAGGCTAGTGTTTTACCACACAAACCATAGCGCCACTTCTGGTTTTTTCTGCTTATGTGGTGCTGAAGAATCAAATCCAGGGCCTCATGCATGCAAGCCATTGCTTTTAAAATTACTAGATTTCTGATATTTTACAATCCAAAGACAGCAATGACATTTTTTTTTTTTTTTGTAGTAATGGGGCTTGAACTCAGGCCTTGTGCTTGCCTGGCTTGCTTGCTAGTGACTGGTACCCTACTGTCTGAGCTATGCTACCAGCTCAGCTTTTTTCTGGTTATTTTGGAGATGGAGTCTCAAGGACTTTTCTGCCCAGGTTGGCTTTGAACTGAATTTCTCCAGATATTAGACTTCTGAGTTGCTAGGATTATATGTGTGATCTGGTTCTTGGTCCTGTGTTTCGTTTTGGTAGATTTTTAGACATTTTTACTAGGAAGAAAAATTATTCCTGCCTGATGAAAGAATAAACAGAATAGTTGTTTCAGAGGATGATCTGTTCTTTGGATTTAAAATAGAGCTTTAAAAGATATGAGATGGGGCTGGGAAGGTGGCTCAGTGGTAGAGTGCTTGCCTTGCATGCATGAGGCCCCTGAGTTCGATTCCTTAGCACCACATAAACGGAAAAGCTGGAAATGGCACTGTGGCTCAAGTGGTAGAGTGCTCGCCTTGAGCTGAAGAGCGGAGGGAAAGCATCCAGGCCCAGAGTTCAGGCCCCACAACCTACCCTCCCCCCAAAAAAACAAAAGTTATGAGAAGATGAAATATTTTTGTGAGAAAAATTCTGGGGGAAAAGACTTTTTAGAGAGGCTGTCATTTAATAGGAAAAGAATAGTTTGCCCTTTGAGCTAGAATTGCCTTGAAACATCTCAGGATACAAAATAGGCTTCTTTGACATTATTCTCAATTCTTTAGATTTCCATGAAGAAAACTCACAAGGACCTGAATGGCCTCATTTTAGTTGCTTCAGTGTGTGGAGCTATTACTTGCTCCTTCATTTTTTTTTGCCTGGTGTGACCGACCGTGGCTACTGAACACCATGAAGGTTGTGCCAGAGAAGAATGCTGTGCGGATACTCTGGGGCCGGGAACGGGGCACCCGGGCCATGGGAGCTCAGCGGCTTCTGCAGGAGCTGGTGGAGGATAAAACCCGCTGGATGAAATGGGAAGGCAAGGTAAGAAAATGGATGGGTTTTTTTTGGTGGGGTGTGTCGGGGGAAGGTGTTGGTCGTGGGACTTAAACTCTGGGCCTGGGCACTGTACCTCAACTCTTCAGCTCAAGGTGAGCGCTCTACCACTTGAGCCACAGTGCCACTTCCTTCCGGTGGTTTATTGGATTTTTTTTTTTGGGTCCGGTCATGGGGCCTGAACTGTGGGCCTGGGCGCTGTCCCTCAGCTCTTTAGCTCAAGGCTAGCGCTCTACCACTTGAGTCACAGCGCCGCTTCCGGGTTTTTTCTTTTTTGCTCATGTGGTACTGAGGAATCGAACCCAGGGCCTCAGGCATGCAAGGCATGCGCTCTACCACTGAGCCAACTTCCCAGCCCAGGTGGTTTATTGGAGTCTCAGGGATTTTCCTGTCCAGGCTGACTTTGAACTGTGATCCTCAGATCTCAGCCTCCTGAGTAGCTAGAATTACAGGCTTGAGCCACAGGAGCCCTGCAAAGATGGGTGCTTTTTGACATAGATTTTTGGGAATGACAGTAGAATGGGATTTTAGGATGGGTTACTGGCAGAGTTGGGATGTAATTTATCTTTATCTTTAAGAGGTTTGATATCTCTAAGAGAATTGATATGCCAGTGTGGGGAGTTGGTTTACATATTTAAAAATTAGGGCCAAAAATATCTTTTACCTCAGGGTAATTTGGATTTATCTTTCTCAGTTTGTAATTCAATCATTGCCTCTAGTAAAATCTTAAGACTGTGAATAATAATCTAGAATGGTTCATGTGCTTATGATATAAAGTCAAAGTTCATGAATAATATATTTTGTCTTTTTGTTTTGTTTTGTCTGCCAGAGAGTAGAACTGCCTGATAGTCCACGCTCTACCTTTTTACTGGCCTTCAGTCCAGACAGGTACCTAGTACTCATCTGTAACTTAACCTTTAAGATATGTGATAATATTGCTTTCTGAGTGTTTTGTTTAGTTTGAGCTTCCCAGTTAATCCCTAGAGGTTTTCTGAAGCATTGTATAAACAAAGCTTTTCAGCATATCAGAAAAGGAAAGAAAGTTGATAAACAGTGTCAACCAGAAAAATAGTGGGAATAGTAAAAGAAACTATGAATAGCAAGGATTATGACTTGGAAAGCTTCTCAGTGATGATTGTCACTTTCTTAACTGAGTGGTATAGGTCATTAATATACAATATATATAATATAGGTCATTAATGGTATGATTGCTTTCCCACCCCAAAAAAAATATTCTCTGAAGGCAGTATGTGTCATTTGGGAACAACATGGCAAAATACTTATTTAACTTACTTATTTTGGTGCTGGGACTGAATTCAAGGCCTTATATAAATGCTCTTTCATTGAGCTAAATCCTCAGCCTCCAAACTGGAAGCTTTTAAAGATAAGAATATTCTTGTGTGTTATTTGCTGCCTGAGTCTCAATTTCTTTCATGTTGAGTTGAGGAATAGTATCCAGAGTTGATGAAGTTTGTTACTCTCTACATGCTTCTTAATTTGCTTCTGCTCTTTTTGATTCTGTAGGACTCTTTTGGCTTCCACCCATGTGAACCATAATATCTATATTACGGAGGTGAAGACTGGCAAGTGTGTTCATTCTCTAATTGGGCACCGCCGTACTCCATGGTGTGTTACTTTTCATCCCACCATCTCAGGCCTTATTGCTTCTGGCTGCCTAGATGGGGAGGTTAGGATTTGGGATTTACATGTAAGTATTTTCTTAAGCTGCTCTTTTCTTTGGTATTTTAAATACAGTGGTTTATTTACCATTGGGTTCTTAATTTTAGAAGAGAAACTAGGTGGGTTCATAGGACTCATCTGCGTAAGTGGTAGTTATCACCCACTTAATTGATTGGACATCTAATTCATAGTCCTCCATTCTAAAATGAATGCCCAATTTAATTTTCCTTTTACCTACTTATTGTGACATATACAGGAGGCTCTAAGATGTGTTCAGAGGAAAGTTTATGCTGGTCATTGAAGATGAACCTGTCCTGTTAACTGGCTAGGGGGTTATTCTGCACCATGTTGTACACTAAGCTGGAGGGTTTTTGTTGTTGTTGGTTGGGTGGCTTGAAGTCTGGGCATGGGTGCTGTCCCTGAGCATTTTTGCTCAAGGCTAGCTCTCTGAGCCATAGCTCTACTACTGGTTTTTGAATGGTTAATTGGAAATAAGAGTCTCACGGGGACTTTTCTGCCTGGGCTGGCTTCAAATAATGATCCTCAGATCTCAGCCTTTTGAATAGCTAGGATTATAGGCATGATCCACCAGCACCTGTCTAAGCTGGACTTTTTTCAGACTTCTGAAATAGGAACTGGCAACGACTTGTTGCTTGTAGATTGTTTGTGACTTGAAGAACTAAGCTGACAGTTGAAGAACTGAGTGACAGTTGATAGTAATATTTATAAAGTAGTGATAAATCAGATAAAACAGTGGCACTGACCAATCACTAATCTTGTGCATTTTATTTTAAATGGAATGCTCTTGAAGATGACTTTCCAGTCTACTAGTAATTTATAACCTGAGAATATTTAGAATTGGTTTATTTGCAGGGTGGCAGTGAAAGCTGGTTCACAGATAGCAACAATGCCATTGCCTCTCTGGCTTTCCACCCTACCGCTCAACTTCTGCTCATTGCCACTGCAAATGAGATCCACTTCTGGGATTGGAGTCGTCGAGAGCCCTTTGCTGTGGTGAAGACAGCTAGTGAAATGGAAAGGGTTCGGTGAGTGCTCTACTTCACTGGCAAGGTCTGGGAACAGACTTTGCTAATGAGAGAAAACATTTGCATTTATTTCACCTCAGTTTGTTACCTCTGCTTTGGCCATTGTCATTCATGCTTTGGGCATGTTGTTATCACTACAGCTGATTAGCCAAGAAATAGTTCATTGTGTTCATTTCACCCATTGTTTATTGCATACCAAGATCACTAGGTGGAATCTTTTTAGGTCCTGAAGTGTTTGGGTTTAGGGTTATCCTTCTTTAAGAAAACAAGAAAGGGGGCTGGGAAGGTGGCTCAGTGGTTGAGCGCTTGCCTTGCATGCATGAGGCCCTGGGTTTGATTCCTCAGCACCACATAAGCAAAAAGAAAAAAGCCGGAAGTGGCTCTGTGGCTCAAGTGGTAGAGCGCTAGCTTTGAGCTGAAGAGTTGAGAGACAGCGCCCAGGCCCAGAGTTCAGGCCCCACGACTGGACTCCCCCCCCCAAAAAAAAAAAAAAAAAAAAAAAAAAGAAAACATGAAAGAAGTTTGGGTGGGATTTTCATGGTTGTTGGTCAACGGGGCTGTTGGTCAAACTAGAAGATAAAAGTTTAAACGTATCAGATCTGCATTTTGATTTCTTTTTTCTTTTTGGCTATCTATGGTAGGGCTTGAACTCAGGGCCTGGACACTGTCCCTGAGCTCTTTTTGCTCAAGGCTAGTGTTTTACCACTTTGCGCCACAAGGCCACTTCAGGTTTTTTTTTGAGTGGTTAATTGGAGATAAGAACCTCATGGGTACTTTTCTCCCAGGGCTGGCTTCAAACCATGATCCTTAGATCTCAGCCTCCTGAGTAGCTAGGACTACAGGTGTGAACCACCGCCACTCGACTTGCTTTTGGGTATTTATTTCCCCTTCAAGATCGTAACACACATGATGGCTGCTGGCTGTGGTGACTCATATCTAAGCCATTCACTCTTGTGGATAAGACAGAAGAATCATGAATTTTGTGGCCTGGGACATATAGCAAACTCAAAGCTAGCCTGGAATAGGTAGTAGGTCCCTGTCTCAGAAATAAAACGTATGGTAGGATGGGGGGTATAGCTCAGTGGTAGAGTTTTTGAGTAGTATACATGTAACCTTAAGTTTGATCACCAGCCATAAAAAACAAAAAGAAAAAGTTAATATTGCTTGTAATAAAGTTGATTTGTTATCTTCTTTGACCTTTTTGGTATTGTAGTTGGATACAGGCTATTTTTTTTTTTTTTTTTTTAGTCATTTGTGGGGCTTGAACTCTGGTCCTGGGAGCTGTCCCTCAGCTCTACAGCTCAAGGCTAGTGCTCTAGCACTTGAGCCACAGCGCCACTTCTGGTTTTCTGGGTGGTTTATTGGAGATAAAAGTCTCACAGCCTCTCCTGCCCAGGCTGGCTTTGAACGGTGATCCTCAGATCTCAGCCTCCTGAGTAGCTAGAATTACAGGCATAAGCAACCATGCCCGGCTATGAATATTCTTTTATTCCCACAAGAAGTAATGTGCATTGTTATTATAGTTGTTGTTTTAAGACAGGGTTTTGTACTATAACCTGGGTCATCCTCAAACATGCTGTGTTGCCCAGAATGGTCTTGAACTCAGTCCTCCTACTTCTGCTTCTGGAGTGCTAGAATTACAGGTATGCACTGTGATGCCTAGTTTAAACCTTATTAATTTCTTCAACAGTTTTGAAAGGCTAGGAGTAATAGCATATATCTGTGATTCTAGCACTGGGATGTTGAGGTAGGATTTGGAGTTCCATACCAGATTCAGCTACATAACAAGAACTTGCTGTGAAGTATATATGCAGATAATCCCATAATTTTCATTCAACAATTTTTGTGAACTATAATTTTTCTCTTCTCAGTTAACCTAATTTCTCTGTGTGTCTATCTCTTCTGGATTTCAGTCTGGTGAGGTTTGATCCACTTGGACACTACTTACTCACAGCAATTGTTAACCCTTCTAATCAGCAGGTAAGAATCCAGCAGTTCCAACTCCATGTGAACTGTGAGTTGTTTCCTAAACTAGAAGTCTTAATTCTGATTATAATGGATACTAATTCTTTTTTTTTTTTTTTTTGGGTTCAGTCGTGGGGCCTGAACTCTGGGCCTGGGCGATGTCCCTCAGCTCTTCAGCTCAAGGCTAGTGCTCTACCACTTGAGCCATAGCGCCACTTCCGGCTTTTTTCTTTTTTGCTTATGTGGTGCTGAGGAATCGAACCCAGGGCCGCAGAGGCATGCAAGGCAAGGGCTCTGCCACTGAGCCATCTTCCCAGCCCCATGGATACTAATTCTTAATAGCCAAGTCTTCCTTTCCACTCAAGATTCAAATTAGCTTCAGATTGTATAGCCAAAGTTACATCCATAATCTTTTTTTTTTTTTGGTCGGTTGTGGGGCTTGGGGCTTGAACTCTGGGCCTGGGCTCTGTCCCTGAGCTCTTCAGCTCAAGGCTCTATCATTGAGCCACAGTGCCACTTCTGGTTTTCTGAGTGATTTATTGGAGATAAGAGTTTCACTGACTTTACCGGGCTGGCTTTGAACTGTGATCCTTAGATCTCAGCCTCCTGAGTGGCTAGGATTACAGGCATGAGCCACCAGCAACCCGCTATAGCCATAATCTTGAAAGTCAAATCTAAAACACTTTAGTGATCATCTCACTGGAAGTAAACCTTGTCATTACCAGATAATGTTGGATAGCTTGTCATTCCTATTCCTATATATGGTTAACATTTTCTTTTCCCCTTACTACTTCTATGTCATGGAGATGCCTTTTATAAGACATTGGTTTGCCAGCTGTACTCATGTATTGCTAATTGGAAGTGAATAATTAATACAATTTGATATTTCTGAATTTGGAGCCTGTCTATAAAGGTGGTGGTTCTTGGATGATTGACAGGTGTTAGTTTTTCTGTATTTACTTGCATGTTCTACCTAATTGCTCTACCTGCTGCCTCATGCTGCCACATTGCAGGGTGATGATGAGCCAGAAATTCCCATAGATGGAACAGAATTATCCCACTACCGCCAGCGTGCCCTCCTGCAATCACAGCCAGTTCGCCGGACACCTCTCCTCCACAATTTCCTGCACATGCTGTCCTCCCGCTCTTCTGGCATCCAGGTGGGAGAGCAAAGCACAGTGCAAGATTCTGCTACCCCCTCACCCCCACCGCCTCCCCCTCAGCCCTCCATGGAGCGCCCCAGGACTTCCGCTTACATCAGGCTCCGACAGCGGGTCAGTTACCCTACCACAGCTGAGTGCTGCCAACACCCTGGGATCCTGTGCCTTTGCAGCCGCTGCGCTGGCACTCGAGTTCCTTCCCTCTTGCCACACCAGGACAGTGTTCCCCCTGCTTCTGCCAGAGCTACTACCCCTTCCTTTTCTTTTGTACAGACCGAGCCCTTCCACCCCCTGGAGCAGGCCTCATCAGCGCAGCAGGACCAGGGCCTCCTGAACCGGCCGTCTGCCTTCAGTACGGTCCAGAGCAGCACTGCTGGCAACACGCTCCGCAACCTCAGTCTGGGTCCCACCCGACGCTCTTTGGGAGGCTCTTTGTCTAGCCACCCTTCTAGGTATCACCGAGAACTAGCTCCTGGACTGACAGGATCTGAGTGGACCCGGACAGTACTTAGTCTGCACTCACGCTCTGAGGCAGAATCTATGCCCCCACCTAGGACCAGTGCTTCTTCAGTAAGTTTGCTGTCTGTATTGAGACAACAGGAAGGTGGCTCTCAGGCATCGGTGTACACTTCAGCTACAGAAGGGCGGGGTTTTCCAGCATCAGGTTTGGCACCTGAGTCAGATGGAGGGAACAGTTCCAGCCAGACCAACTCTGGCAGCATTCGCCATGAGCTTCAGTGTGACCTGAGACGTTTCTTTTTGGAGTATGACCGGCTGCAGGAGCTGGACCAGAGCCTGAATGGGGAAACTCCTCAGACTCAGCAGGCCCAGGAAATGCTCAACAATAACATCGAATCTGAGAGGCCAGGCCCTTCCCACCAGCCCACCCCTCACAGTAGTGAGAACAATTCCAACCTGTCCCGGGGCCACCTCAATCGTTGCCGTGCTTGCCACAATCTCCTGACTTTCAACAATGATACTTTGCGTTGGGAAAGAACCACACCTAACTACTCATCTGGTGAGGCTAGCTCCTCCTGGCAGGTCCCAAGCACCTTTGAGGGCATGCCATCAAGTGGCAACCAGTTACCACCTCTTGAGCGAACTGAGGGCCAAACACCTAGCTCCAGCAGGCTGGAGTTGAGCAGCTCTGCTAGTCCACAGGAGGAAAGGACTGTGGGGGTGGCCTTTAACCAGGAGACAGGCCACTGGGAAAGAATTTACACCCAGTCCAGCAGATCTGGAACTGTATCACAGGAGGCCTTACATCAGGATATGCCTGAGGAAAGTGCTGAGGAAGATTCACTTAGGAGGTAAGTGGTTGCTTTCCTGTCATCTTCTGTAATCCTGCCTCTTTTCTTTGTATCTCTTCTTTCAGTCCTATAGATTTGTGGCTCTCTCTGAAATATCTAGGGCCCACACATCTGGTTCTGATCATTCCCCCTTGGAAAATGTTGTTTTGGTGGCAGAGAAAGGATTGAGCTTAGTGGTGTGAATCAATTGCTGTGCTAGCTGTATTTTTGGCTAAGCCCAGGGCTCTAACTTTAGCCTTGAAAGCAAAGTATAGATTGTGTTAAAGAGGCATAAGGAGATAGAATCACTGGCTTTCTCTGTCCTGCTTTTTGACCTTCTTGAAAGATTGTCTATGTAGGAAATGTCCTACTAGAGTACCGGAAAAAAGGAGTGAGCATCCATTTTGATTCAGATTAGTATATCATACTGGCTCTTCAATTGTGTTGCTTTGAATAGCTGTGTTCATTTCCTAATTCTTACCTTTTCAGACACTGCAACATGACAAAGGACAAAGAATTACATATATACATGTACATCAGTGAAAATTCAAAAGAAGTTTATTTACAGATAGGTTTTTGTATAGGATCTTAGTTGCTCAGTTAAAATTCTTTGTTGTGGGCTTTTGTACGTGTGAAACATACTACCACTGTAGTACATTTCTAGCCCCAAGGTTCTTTGAATGGATCTTCCAAATGGTTATTCACTTCAAGGTGGAAGAAAAGAATTCATCGAAGGAAAGCCTTTTAATGAGTTGATATCATAGCCAACTTTTTGAAAGAGATGGAAGGGGATTAGTTGTGGTCCACTGTATGATTCTTATACGGCTATGTGTACATTTATCTGGATTTACTAGGGACTTCTTTCTGAGATCTAGAAAGGTCAACTCTAGTATAATCATCAATTCCCAGAATATGCCTGATGTGTCTAAACAGTAAAATGCTCTGATTATCTCTATTCAAGCAAGTGAAATTTTTCTGACATAAGCTAAAATAGGTCGGAGTATGGATTAGCACCTACTGTTCTTGTCATTTTGGGAGGATGTATTAAACATCACTCAGTAAACATTAGTTGAATGGTTACAGTTTTTCAACTGCTCGGTAGGCATTGTGCCTACTGGAATATGTAGTGTTGTTGTGGAGGCAAGACAAATTTACATGACATTTATCAAAGGTGTAGGTGATCAAATGCTTCCTTGTACAGCACTGATAATAAATGTAGTCTAAACAAAAACCAAACACCATAATTTTAAAAAGTCTTAACTTCAGAGAAAGGGAAGTATTATCAAACAATGGTTTGTAAGATCCGGTATTGAATACTGGATAAGATTTGGAACAGGAAAGGCCTTTCTATTTTAGTAGAACAACACATATTAAATGGGAAAGTACATGATATATGCATAGTAGTTGGCAAGTAGTGAGGTGCAGAGGGAGGCTTGGTTGGGTGTAACAGGTAGATGAAGTAGTGACAGTGTTACTATGTTGGCATGAGTAAGATCAGTCCCTGATGAACAGTCCTCAGTGCCTGCTTTTAGAATATTTTCTTTTTCTGAATAGTCTGCCTCAGAGGTCTGAAACTGTTCTCTTCCTTATCAAGATAGATGAGAAGGCCGCTAGCAGTGCCTCACATATAGTAAGCACTCACTTTATTAAGATAGGGGTCTATCTTAAATCACTGCCCTTGAAATCTAGCATTTCTCACCTGTGGGTTTCTAGTCAGATTCTGTCCATCCTACTGTAATAGTACCTCTTCATGTGGTACTCTTGTAAGCAGTCACCAAGTGCCAGCAGTGGGGAACATCCCCACAGCATCACTTGGTATGTGATGGGACAGACAGTGCTTCTTGCCTGTATTGATAAATTTGTATAGCCTGTAATGATATTATAAATATCCAAATGGCCCTTGGCAGAAAATGTGTCCCCTACTCCTGCTTTACAGTGTGATGATAGAGATGCCAGTTACTGATACCTGTGTATTAGATATCATGGGGTTTATTTTTTATTGTTTTATTTATTTGTGTGTGTGAGTGAGTACTAGGGCATGAACGTGGGGCCTTGCATTCTTGCTTTAGCTTTTTCATCCAAGGCTGGTGCTCTCTCACTTTAGCCACACATCCACTAGCAAAAAGTCTTTAGTAGCAAATGCCACTCTAGAGGCATAGCTCAAGTGTAGAAAGCCAGCTGTGAGCTAAAAGCGAAGGGAGAACTCAGGGCCCAGAGTTTAGGCCCCAGTATCTGCACAAAAAAGGAAGAAGGAAAAAAGAGAGTAGAACAATGAAACTTGTTGACATTATTTAAAGACATGGAAATGGAATGGGGGAAAGGTTGATCTCAATGCATTATTTACTTGGGTGGAAATGCCACAATGAACCCCCTCCCCCCATAAGCTATTGTATACTAATAAAAAATAAATGAACTTCTGTAAACCTATCACCTGACTTTCATTCATCAAGGCTTGATCAGCCTTCTTTCATCTATATTACTTACCAACTGCTCTAACCAGGCGTCATATAATTTTGTCTGTACATACTTCACAGTGTTTCTCTAGAGCAAGGCTGTCCAGTAGAACTTTGTAGATAATGAACATATTCAGTATCTGTGCTGTCCAATATAGTAACCACTAGTCACATGTGACTATTGAGTAATTGAAATATTAGGATTGAAAAGTTAGGATCTAAGGAGCTAAACTTAATTTAAAAAAAAAAAAACCAAAAAAATTTAGCCAGGAACCAGTAGTACACACCTGTAATCTTTGCTACTTAGGAAGCTGAGATCTGAGGATCACAGTGTGAAAACCAGCCTGGACAGGAAAATCCATGAGACTCCTATCTTCAATTAACTACTAAAAAAGCCAGAAGTGGAGCTGTGGCTCAAATGGTAGAGTGCTAACCTTTTTTTTTTTTTTTGCTAGTCATAGGGCTTGAACTCTGGGCCTCCGTGCTGTCCCTCAGTTCTTCAGCCCAAGGCTAGCACTCTACCACTTAAGTCACAGCACCACTTCCGTCATTTTCTGCTTATGTGGTGCCAAGGAATTCAACCCAGGGCCTCATGCATGCAAGGCAAACACTCTACCACTGAGCCACCTTCCCAGCCCTAGAGTGCTAACCTTGAGCAATAAAGCCAAAAACAGTGTCCAGGCCCTGAGTTCAAGTTCCAGGACTGGAACACAAAAATTACACATAAAATATTAGTCATAATTTCTCTATGGAGACATTCAAGATTTAAAAACTAGTAAGATTGCACCAAAAACATTTACTTTTTTTTTTCTCTTCTATTAGTGCAAAGTAGTTTGTGTTGTGGTTTAAACAAAGTTTAAGTATTTGGGAATTTGATGAGGATACATTGTGTGGAAAAGTCACAGTAAAACCCCTCTTTTACAACTAAATGTATGCTAGTAGAAAAAAATTTAAGCATTTGAAAATGGATGTTGTAGAGCTAATAGTGATAGAGTGCTTGCCTAGAATGCTGCATCTCCTGCATTGAAAAAACAAATTGTATAGTAGAAAATGTAGTTTCTTGTTAACAATTTTGTTTTTCTTTTAAAAAATATAGCAATAACACATAGTTCTCAACAGTATCAATATAGTAGTTATTTATGGAGTTATTTTTTTATGAGCTAGGATATGGTATATCATGAAGATTGACAGTTAATTAAAAAAATGAAGAATAGGGCTGGGAAGGTGGCTCAGTGGTAGAGCGCTTGCCTTGCATGCCTGAGGCCCTGGGTTCGATTCTTCAGCACCACATAAGAAAAAAGAAAAAAACCAGAAGTGGCGCTGTGGCTCAAGTGGTAGAGCCCTAGCCTTGAGCTGAAGAGCTGAGGGACAGGGCCCAGGCCCAGAGTTCAGGCCCCACGACCGGACCTCCCCCCCCCAAAAAAAAAGATAAAAAAATGAAGTATATCTATATATGTGGCTCATACCTAAAATCCTAGCTACTAAGGCTGAGATCTGGAAGATTGTGGGTTGAAGCCAGCCCAGGTAGAAAAATAACGGAGACTCCAGAAATAATAATAACGAGCAGAGCTGATGGTTTGATTCAAGTAGCAGATATCGAAGACTCCAGAAATAATAATAACGAGCAGAGCTGATGGTTTGATTCAAGTAGCAGATTGGAACTGAGCAGTCAAGCCCAGTAAGTAAGGAGGCTTAGAGTTCAAACTCCAGTACCCCCTATGAAGTATATTGTAAAATCTACTTCTAAGTGCTTAGGTGTTGGAGAAGGACTACCACTTGAATGGTTGCATTTAGGTGTATATATAAACGAGTGCTGATATACCTTCTGAGATCTCAGTAGGAGGGGGTAACACTATTCAAAAGAAATGTACTCTTTACCTGACTTATATAACTGTAACCCCTCTGTACATCACCTTTACAATAAAACTTAAATTAAAAAAAAATAATTAGCTGGGCGCTGGTGGCTCACGCCTGTAATCCTAGCTACTCAGGAGGCTGAGATCTGAGGATCCAGGTTCAAAGCCAGCCTGGGCAGGAAATACCGTGAGACTCCTATCTCCAATAAACCACCAGAAAACCGGAAGTGGCGCTGTAGCTCAAGTGGTAGAGCGCTCGCCTTGAGCTGAAGACCTGAGGGACAGCGCCCAGGCCCAGAGTTCAAGCCCCATGACCGACAAAAAAATAATAATAATAATTAGGAAAAAAGAAAAGAAAGATGTCAGAAGTTTCTAGCTGATAGACCAGCCCTTGCTTTTATTTCTCCAGCAGGTGTCGCTGTTGGGCTGCTCCCGCCGCCAGGATAAATGGCAAGGAAGGAAAGGTGTTCTTACTGTTTGTGTAGGCAGCTAAATCTTATAACAAAGCCTGTTTTTTTTTTTTTTTGTAGGTAACTATTGTTGCTAAATGAATGGAGTTCACAGAAGGTGATTGTGCTTGAAGGGAGTGGGTTTAGTGCTTTGGATTTGTAATGGGAGATAGGTTATGAGGTATATTTTGATCCTTTGATGCTGCAGAAATAATAAAGAGGGCACCCTTTCTTCTACATTATTTGAAATTTCTGCTTTGATACAATACCTTTCTCCTTCAAAACATTTCATATGCCAGGTGCTGGTAGCTCATAATTGTAAACCTAGCTACTCAGAAGGATGAGATCTGAGGATCATGGTTCAAAGCCAACCTGGGTAGGAGAGGCTGTGAGACTTCATCTCCAATTGACCACCCCAAAACCAGAAGTGAATTTTCTCAGTGTAAGAAATTGGAGATCTGGGGGCTGGGAAGGTGGCTCAGTGGTAGAGCGCTTGCCTTGCATGCTCGAGGCCCTGGGTTCAATTCCTCAGCACCACATAAGCAAAAAGAAAAAAAGCCAGAAGTGGCACTGTGGCTCAAGTGGTAGAGCACTAGCCTTGAGCTGAAGAGCTGAGGGACAGCGCCCAGGCCCAGAGTTCAGGCCCCACGACCGGACCCAAAAAAAAAAAAAAGAAATTGGAGATCTGTCCAGGTGCTAGTGGCTGATGCCTATAATCCTAGCTACTCAGGAGGCTGAAATCTGAGGATTGCTATTTGAAGCCATCCTGGGCTGGAAACTCTTATCTCAATAAGCTACTCAGAAAAAGCCAGAAGTGGCATTGTGGCTCAAGTGGAAGTGTTAGCCTTGATCAAAAAGGAAGCTCAGGGACAGCACCCAGGCCAAGTTCAAGACCTTGTACTATCACAAAAAGAAAGAAAGAAATTGGAAATCTGATAGATAATTTGCAATTTTGGTGGTGGTGTGGGGGTGGGGGGGATTTAACCAACCCAGTGTTTCTAGGAGAAATACTGTTTTAGTTATTTGCTTGTAAAACTGCTTTAGTGAGTTTTATTTTTTAATTTTTTATTTTTTGTCGGTTGTGGGGCTTGAACTCTGGGCCTGGACGCTGTCCCTCAGCTCTTCAGCTCAAGGCAAGCGCTCTACCACTTGAGCTACAGTGCCACTTCCGGTTTTCTGGTGGTACCTGGCTTAGATTGTGTTCTTAATTTGTTGTTCAAAACTAGTACAACTTTCCTTTAAGAAGTACTATAGTTTTTAATTTTGATGCTCATTCTGGGGCTTGAACTCAGGGCTCTGGTACTTTCACCCCCCCCCCTTTTTTGCTCAAGGCTAACATTTGACCACTTGAGCCACAGGTCCACTTCTGGCTTTTTCTTGGTTAGTTGGAGATAAGTCTCATGGTTTTTTCTGCCTGGGCTGGCTTTGAATTATGCTCCCCATATCTCAGCCTCCTGAGTAGCTAGGATTATAGACATGAGCCACTGGTGCCCTGCAAGATACTTTTTTTTTCTCTTTAAAATATTGCACTAATAAGACATTATTTGTCTGCTTTTCCATCAGTGGACACTCCAAGGGTAACAATTATGTCTGTGTGCTTGATAACCTTGAATACCTCCTAACACAAGTACTTGCTCAGTAAATGACAACTGAATTGAATAAATGGAATTGAAATTATATTTATTATTATTTAGTATTACTGATCTTATTTTGCCTTTTAAAAGATACAAAGACTCATTATGTCATGTCTTTTAGTCTTATAGGGAATCATTGGCCCCATAAGTACTTGTTGGATAAATGAAGTGGCATTATCTACAATTGTACAGGGAAGACACATTCCACAATGAGCTCAGGACCTAGAATTGTTCCTCTGATGTTTCAGTGTGGGGTCATCATTACAACTTGTGAAGTGGTTGTCTGAAGCTCATAGAGGAGTCTCTGGCATCTGGCCATGTACTTTTTATATTGGCTGTCCATTGGCAACTCAGGGTCTCTACCTTCCTTGCGTGTCCTGGCATGTCATGTCTTCTTTATAAGACCATTTTGTTGGTATTGAGTATGGTATCTCAATAATATTATCTTTGTCAGTCAATTCTATTGGTATTTTTTTCTGTTTAAAGATATGCCAGCCTTCTCAATTTGATACAGTTCACACTATATGTGAGTAATCAGAGCTAAATGTTGAAAGTTACATTTCTCATTAGTGTTTTATTTTCTTTTTTAATTTCTGTGGAAGGCTTTCACTGAATTTGTTTAGAAGTAACGTGTTCAGTGCTGGAGTGAGTATATGGTTCATCTTTTTTTTTTTTAAAGATGTTAGGAGCATCATTGGACGAATCTTCCCTTTTTCTCTTTTCTTCCTGTAGCCTCTGGTATGCTAGGTAAATGCCCCTGAGCTTACCTTTTCAACCCTTCATTTTAAATTTTGGGATGATTTTAGGCTCTTAAAAAAATGGGGACAGACTCCTTATATTAAGAGAAAGTTTTACTTTATTTCCATAATGCAAGATGTGACAAGTTGCCCCTTAAAGACCTGATAGAATTGTTGTCTTTGATAGTCAAGATACAATAAACCCTTATAAACTTTTGAGTAGTTTTCAGAAGAACTTGTCAGAAGTTTGGCACTTAAAGATAAAGAATAGGGAAGAATCCACAGTCAAGAGGATTTCTTAATAGTATGGACAAATCATTGTTACAGCGAGAAAACAGAGAAATCACATTTTGAGAGGTTGAATTGGGAGTCTTTATTAGAAAGCAGGCGAATACAAGTGCACTCTTACAAAGACCTGCAGCCCTGTGAATACACTTAATAACAGAAATTAGTTTTTTTTTTTTATACTTTGCTTGTGTGGTGCTGAGGAATCGAACCCAGGGCCTCAGGCATGCAAGGCAAGCGCTCTACCACTGAGCCATCTTCCCAGCCCTGAATACACTTAATACTGTCAGAAAACTGAGCCACATGAGCTGGGGAGGAAAGAAAAAGGAGAAAAACAATACTAACAAACCAGATACGCTCCAATGGGGAGCTGAAGTAGGATGCCATGGTGACTAGAGAAGAACCAGGAGACAGGACACAGGACATAAGACATGGCATACACCTGCCTGACCTGGTCTGAGCCTAAATAGGGTCAGGTCAGGGGGCAGGGTCACAGGAAGCTTGAGAGTTCTTGACCCAAGACTGCTTATCCTGTAACCTATTGTTCAAGTCCCCACCTCTGCCTCTAGGAATTCACCTGGGAGGTGGGACTTCCCTGCCTCCACCATAAAGAGAAGATGGCGCCAGTTAAACACAATACCCTATTATCCACATGTGACCAAGGTGTTGCCAGTTAGATTCAGCAACCCTACTCCATCAGGACTTGTTTTTTTCTTTTGTGGGGACAGAGAGAGACCAAATATTGAGAAATGTAAACAGGGGACAAAGTTATGGCAGAGTTAAGCATCTTGGTTTACAGAGACTTGGCAAGGTTAAGGGAAGGTTAGCTCAGAGATTCAGGGTATGTGGAGGGCTCACCTTTTGTGTGCTTTGTTTCTTACTAAAATCCTGAGAGTTGGGCTTAAAAAATACTCTGTGAGGGCTGGGAAATTGGCTCAGTGGTAGAGTGCTTGCCTTACATGCCTGAGGCCCTGGGTTTGATTCCTAAGCACCACATAAGCAAAAAGAAAAGAGCTGGAAGTGGCACTGTAGCTCAAGTGGTAGAGCGCTAGCCTTGAGCTGAAGAGCTGAAGGACAGCTCTCAGGCCCAGAGTTCAGGCCCCACGACCAGACCCCCCCCCCAAAATACTCTGTGATCTATTCATATATTCATTCAGCTAATATATATTTACTAAGCACTTCCTGTGTACCAGCTACTGTTTAAGTACCAGCATTAACTTCTCATTCTAATGGGAGGAAGATAAACTTACCATCTGGTATGCTAGATGTTATAAGTTTTATGGACAAAAAGAGAAATGTGTTGAAAAATATATGGAGTGCTAGGATGAAATTTTGTGGTTTGAAATAGAGTGATTAGAGAAAGTTTGATGAGGTAGCATTTGAGGAGAGACCTGAAGGAAGTGCAAAAACAAATCCTATTAATGTTAACATAGGGGACAAGAACATCATCTCTGAGGTTGTTGGTGTATCTGTAGCACAGCAAAGGATAGATAGAAATGAAGTTGGGTAAGTGACAGTAATGAGATTAGGGTCTTTTAAGCTAATTAAGTGATTTTTATCTGATTTTGAGTGACGAGGAGCCATTAGTTGACATGACCAGTCCTGGCCCTTGAACTGTCCCTGAGCTTCTTTTGCTTGAGGCTGGCACTCTACCAATTGAGCCACAGCACCATTTCCGGCTTTTTCTCTTTATGTGGTACTAGGAAATCGAGCCCAATGCTTCATGCATGTTAGGCAAACTCTCTACCAGTAAGCCACGCTCCCAGCCTGATATGATGATCTTATATTAAAAGTCTTTTTTTTTTTTGGTCGGTCGTGGGGCTTGAACTGTGGGCCTGGGCACTGTCCCTCAGCTCTTCAGTTCAAGGCGAGCACTCTACCACTTGAGCTACAGCGCCACTTCCGGTTTTCTGGTGGTTTATTGGAGATAGGAGTCTCACGGTCTCTCCTGCCCGGGCTGGCTTTGAACCGCGATCCTCAGATCTCAGCCTCCTGAGTAGCTAGGATTACAGGTGTGAGCCACCAGCGCCCGGCTATATTAAAGGTCTTACATATTCATCATCATCATCATCATCATGACCACCACCACCACCATCACCATAGTTCTGGGAAAGGAACCCGGGGCTTTGCACATGCTAGGTAAACAATCTACTACTGGGCTAACACTTCCACTCTGAAGTTCTTATTTAAAAAGATCACTTGCTGGTCTGGATAGGTGGCTCATTGGTAGAGTGCTTGCCTTGCATGCATGAGGCCCTGGGTTTGATTCCTCAGCATCACATAAGCAGAAAAAGCTGGAAGTGGTGCTGTGGCTCAAGTGGTAGAGCGCTAGACTTGAGCTGAAGAGCTGAGGGACAGTGCCCAGGCTGAGTTCAGGCCCCATCACACACACACACACACACACACACGCACGCACGCACGCACGCACGCACGCACGCACGCGCACGCGCACTGCTTGCTGCTTGAGACTACTTTGAGGAGGCTCTGCAGGTGGGGTAAAGGAAGTCTCATACTTTTAATTTGTTTCTTGAGACTGGTGAAAACTAAGAGGGAAGAATCATTGATGCTGTCAGAATAAGAAAATGTTTGTAGGAAGAGCTACAAATGAATGAATCAATAAATGAATCAATCAATCCATCATAGTAGGCATATTACCTATTACAGCTTCCCACCAATTCCCCAGTCCTCAAATCAGAAGGTGTGTTATTAAAAATGATGAGAAAGGGAGAATCTGAACAATTTATATTGAACCAGGGATCATAAATGGAAGTGAAATACCTGGATTTTTCTGCGTATCAGACTAATGCAAATTTGTGAAAATTCAGACATCTCAAATATGCAAATTAGAAATTGAATATCCTTTGTAGAGCCATTGGCTCAGAGAGAACCACTGCTAACAATTTATATGTAGTAACTCCAGAATTTTTTCCATTTCCTTCATTTGTGGAAATGGGAAAAGATCAAAGTAGTAATAATAATAATAACAATAACTTTCTTCCTTTTTTCCTTTCTCCTCTTCTTCCTCCTCCTTTTTGAGATAAGTGTAACCTATGCTTGTCTTGAACATTCATGATCCTCTTGTCTTAGACTCTTGAGTGCTAGAATTAAAGGTGTACACCACCATCTCTCACTTCATTTTACTTATTTCACTTACATATCATAGACATTTTTCCTTATTTATTACCCTGCTATAGTATCTCAGCAATTAGATACTACATAATAATTAATCAGTACCCTTGTAGTAGTGATGCATTTTTGCATACTTGTGTGTTTCTGGAGGATGAAATTATTTCCCTTTTCCCTCCCTTCCTCCTTTCCTTTCTTCCTTCTCTGCTTTGTTTTCCTGGAACCAGGGCTTGAACTCAAGGCCTTGTGCTCACTTGACTTTTGTGCTTGTAGCTGCTGCTCTGAGCCATACCTCCAACTCAGTATTTTGTTGATTATTTTGGAGATGAAGTCTTGCAGACTTTTCTTCTGAGCTGGCTTCAAAGTTTCATCCTTTAATGTTGGCCTCAGATGTAGATCTAGAGACAAAGAGTATGAATGTTAGTGGTAAGTGAAAATTAATTGTGAAATATAGCACAGAAATTTTCCTGTTTTGGGCTGGGAGGTAGAGTGCTTGCCCTGCATGCATGAGGCCCTGGGTTCAATTCCTCAGCACCATATAAGCAGAAAAAGCCAGGAGTGGCGCTGTGGCTCAAGTGGTAGAGCGCTAGCCTTGAGCTGAAGAGCTGAGGGACAGCGCCCAGACCCAGAGTTCAGGCCCAGGACCAACAAAAAAAAAATCCTGTTTTATTTTACTGAATATAATTTTGTAATTTTAAATATTGAGGCAAAAAATAAATATTGAGGCTTCTAATCTCAGTAATACAGTCTCTCACCATTGACAGAGTTCAGATACATCTCCTTCAAGTCTAAGAAAAGCCTGTTATATTGTCTAAATATCTACTAACTGGAAGTATTCTATATTTTCCTTCTCCTGCACATTGGTTAAAGAAAAAGGGTTGGGGTTTTTTTGTTTGGTTTTCTTCTTGTCTTTGGCATTCATTTACATACTAGCTTTAGACTACTTAGTAATTGTGATAATTCTCATACATATTCTCTGTCTGTCTCTCCTATGCATTTTTTTTTATGGTAAAGAGCAGGCATAGGTGCATCAAGAATTTATTTCTTGAGCTGTCTCCCCTGAAGCAGTTCTCTAGGCATTGTGCCTGACAGGCAGCCCTTCCCTTGATGCAGGTCAAATTAGCACCTGTTAGGTGGGACTAAATTATCCCTCTTGACTCTCTGGGCTAAATGGTATAAAGCAAGTTTGGTGGTTTGTATACACACTGAAACATGAAAAGATGTAATAGTTCTGTCAGTATAGGGAGGTTGGTTGGAATGCTAAGGGGACTACAGCAAAATCTGTATGTGCGCTAAAAATATTTTAAGAGCAATTTTCTTCTCTACTCATCCTTCCCCCTTGTTATCCTATCTCTGTAGTACCTATTCAGGATAGTGCTCTAAATGATCTTTGGAGATTATTTCAAGACAAAAACACCAGGTGTAGGGGGGATTCAGTTTTTATGATCTGTTCTGCTTATTGTGGTTAGTCCCAGCCCTTAAAACTGAAAGAAGGGAATTTTTTTGGCCCGTTGCAGGGCTTGAACTCACGGTCTGCGTACTGTCCTTGAGCTCTTTTGATAAAGGCTAGCACTCTACCACTTTGAGCCACAGCACCACTTCCAGTTTCTGAATAGTTAATTGGAGATAAGAATTTCACCAGGACTTTTCTGCCTGGTCTGGCTTCGAACCATGATCCTCAGATTTCAGCCTTCTACCTAACTAGGATTACAGGCATGAGCCACTGGTGCCCAGCTTGGATTTCTTAATATTTAGTGGAGGGCATTAAGTCCATCTTATTTCTACTCCTTCTTAGGAGTACTCTGACAATATGTTTGAGTGAAAAAATTCTGCTTTCGTGAGTGAAACTGTTAATCCAGAGATTATGAATAGTCTTCAGATATGTTTGGCCCAAACATTGTTTCAGAAATTTTTAGTATTTCCACATAAATTCATATTTTGGGATTCTTTTGAAAAAATTAGAAAATCTGGCAACACTTGTTGCATTTGCCTCATAACAATCAGCAGGGAATTAAGTAGTTGTTGTTCCTTTAGTCAGGGCATGTACTTTTTAAAAATTTGAGCCAGGGTGTCACTGGTTAGTCTAGGTTGGCTTTTAACTTTATATTCTCCAACTTCTACCTTGCAAATGCTGGGATTATAGGCATATGCCACCACTCCTTGGCAAGGCATAGTGAAATTTCCTTTCCTCCCTCCCTCCCTTTTTTCCTTCCTTCTGTTTTGCTTTTAATAGTGAGGTTTGAATTCAGGGGATTGTTTTTGCTAGGTAGGTGCTCTGCACTGGTTTTGCTAGCCTTATACTGGTTATTTTTGAGTTAGGGTATTGATTCCTTCTGAAGCATGCACCTGAACCACAATGTTCCTGTTTTTTTCCTTTCCACAATACCTGGGATGACAGGCTTGTATTGTCATGTCTAGTTTTTTCATGCTTGTACCATCATACCTAGCCTTTTTTTAAATTTTTTTTTTTTTGAGATGGACTGTAGTGGACTTTCCTACCTTGGGATTACAAGCATGAGCCACTGGTGCCTGTTTTAGGTATGAATTTCTTAATTCCTTAGTCTATACTAAGGTTCCTATTTAAATTAAATATTGTATATATGATCATCACATTAGTTCAAGCAAAAGATGTTAATTAAGTATGGACTAGTACTTCCTAGGTGCCCTGCCATGTGGTTCCACCAGGGGGAGGCACTGGACATTGCAGTGTTCTGGTCTCTACCCCTTTCATCCTGCCTGCTTCACCCAGAGGCTCTCCTGCTGGCTGTGGGCTGACATGCTGACAGCCCCCTCACCTGAGAAGCTGCCTGATTTTTTTTTTTTTTTAAATAGCAACGATTAGAAACTCCTCCTCTGTTTCCAAAGGGGGAAAGAGGAGGCTTCAAGCTAATTTGCTGGGTGGGGCTCACCTGAGAGCAAATCTCCATTTTGTCAGGTTACACAGTGTGAAAGCAACCTTCTTTTGGACTTTTCAAATGAACTACATAAAACTTTTCTCTTAGCCAGGCACTGGTAGCTCATGCCTGTAATCCTAGCTACAGAGGAGGCTGAGATCTAAGGATCGCGGTTCAAAGCCAGCTCAGGCAGGAAATTCCTTATGAGACTCTTATCTCCAATTAACCATCCAAAAAATGGAAGTGGCGCTGTGGTTCAAGTGGTAGAGTAGTCAGTCACCTTGAGCTGAAGAGCTGAGGGACAGTGCCCAGGCCCAGAGTTCAAGTACCACAACCAACTTAAAAAAAAAAAAAGGCTTTTCTCTTTTTGCAAGCAGAGCATCTTGGACAGAGTATATACAAATGATTTGAGTGTTACCTGCCAGGAAGGTAAAATCAAACTGGAACAGAAGTAAAAAATTGTAACAGCTGGGTGTCAGTGGCTCATGCCTGTTATTCTACTCAGGAGGCTGAGAGCTGAGGATCGTGGTTCAAAGCCAGCTTGAGCAGGAAAGTCTGTGACTTATCTCTAACCATGAAAAAGCCAAAAGTGGAGCTGTGGTTCAAGTGGTAGAGTGCTAGCTTTACAACTAACCCAAAACCACAGGGACAGCACTCAAACCCCAAGTTTAAGCCCCAGGACCAGCAATAGATAAATAAATAAAAATAGAAACATAAAAAAAATATAGACTGGGGCTGAGAATGTGGCTTAATGTAGAGTGCTTGCCTAGCACGCATGAAGCCCTGGGTTGGTTCAATTCCTCAGTACCATATAAATAGAAAAAGATGGAAGTGGCACTGTGGCGTAAGTATTAGAGTGCTAGATTTGAGCTTGAAGCTCAGGGACAGCATCCTGAGTTCAAGCCTCAGGACTGTCAAAAAAAGAGAAAAAAGAAAAAAATAAAGGCTGAAAGTATGATCTTTTATAGAGAATTTTAACTTCTTGACATTGCACTCTTTTTCTTAGGTGCATCAGAGAAGGCATGACTATAACTCCTTTTGCTGTCTCATTATCTTTCCTCTATACATTTTCACATATTTACGCCTTCTTTCTGTCTCTATCACCTGGCTGACTTTGAACTGTGAGCCTCAGATCTCAGCCTCCTGAATAGCCAGAATTATAGGCATGAGCTCTCAGTACCCAGCCAGTTAAGTGTTTTTTAAAAGGAGCATAAGGCCTGGTTGTCAAGGCTAGTTACTCTGAATAGTCATTTTGACAGACAAAAGTATTTCTATTTTAAAACTATAGTACAGAATGTTATTTGGTCCATAGCAAACAAATGGGATATTATTCTAATTCTTTCTACTTTTTTTTTTTTTTTGGTCCAGTCG